>NC_089783.1:33464124-33511624 GCF_040412425.1 Macrobrachium rosenbergii | reverse complement strand
CTCTCATTTCTTTTTCTCTCTTTTATATTTACTTTATCCTAACTAATATTCTCCTAGCTATCATTACAAGACAAATTAATATATACCTAAACGAATGTAAATACTAAATGAATAATAAATAAATAAATAATCGTAAATTTGGCTCTCTAAACGTATAAAAGTAAAGAAAAATAGTTCAAAATGGAAAAACAGCAAGAAACACATTTAAACTTAAGAGACAAATGAATATATACTTGAACGAATATAAATACCAAATAGATAAATGAGTAAATAATATAAATAAATAAATAAACCGTTTACCACCATAAACAGCAAAACATTGGTGCTACTTTGGCTTGTTATCTAGTCTTCATGCATCTACTTTTGGTATGCCATTTACCTCTGTTTATCGCTAGAATATGATTAATAGAAACTTTTTTAATGTTACAATTACATTTTCTCCATGTTATTATGTTTTACTATGTAGATGTCATATGAAAAATTGGCTGCCTCTTGTTCATGTTCACCTCCGAGGGTGCTAGAACTAAACACAGCGGAAGCTCCTCGGGAAGCTGTGTTAAGTACTAGCCTCTCGGTGGTCAAAGTATTATATACACCCACCCATTTCTATATTGTGTGGTCGACAAATTATATTAATAAACGATATCTTTGATCCCTGAGGGGCTAGAACTAAACACGACAGAAGCTCCTCGGGATGCCGTGTTTAGTACTAGCCCCTTGGGGATCAAAGTATTATGTATGTCCATTTTTATACTGACGTACATTTTTATACTGTGTGGTTGACAAATTATTTTAACAAACAATATCTTAGATCTCCCAGGGGCTAGTACTAAACTCAGCGGAAGCTGCTTGGGATGCTGTGTTTAGTACTAGCCCCTTGGGGATCAAATATTATATACACGCATTTCTATATTATGTGGTCAACAAATTATATTAATAAACGATATCTTTATGCGGCCGTCTACTTTACGTTTACCATACGGCTGTTTAAAATTTGTATGTTGTAGACATTTTTGACTTGTAGACAACAAACCAAAGTAGCACCAACACATGATTATGAGAGCAAAACACAGGATGACGAGTCAAGGGTTTTCCGGTATTTAAAAGTGTTTTGGTGTCGGGGTCTGGTTAAGATGTGATGAAACCATAGTATTTCTTTATATAATATATATATGTATATATGCGATTATATATATATATATATATATATATATATATATATATATATATATATATATATATATATATATATATATATATATATATATATATATATACAGTATATAGAAAAATGTAATGTTATTCATGAAATATCTCGAATGAACAGATTATGTAAAACCTCTCATAAAATTGAAATTAACAGGCATTTCGCCGAAGAAAATTTCCTCTAACCTTTTACTGAATAAATTCTCAAAACTATACATTTATATAGAATTAGCGGAATTCGCTAAAATTACAGGGAATGAAGAGGAATTTCACTATTCACAATAGTGCAACAATAAAATGCATTATTTATGCTTTGACGACACACCTCCACCAAAGAAAAATAATCTGACTATTTTGCATCAACTTTGTCTGATGAGGTAATCTTTGCCAGTTGAGATTTCATGGAGTTAAGCTGATTCACATTATAACATCATGTCGACAACACATCACGTCACGTCAAAGTACGTGAGAATTTCTAACATGTAATCAAATGGACTTGTTACTCCATCACGTCACGTCACCATCAAGCACACGACATGTCTTCTTGGAAAGAATATGTTGACATGACGTGACGGTGCTTTTGCAAGTTTCTTACCGCTAAATCTGTGAGTTGCTGAGGTTGGGCACGATTCTTACCGCTAAATCTGTGAGTTGCTGAGGTTGGGCACGAACTAAACGGGACTGTGATGGATAGTGTGAATACAAGGCACGGCTGATGGGACGGTGATGTGACATGATGTTATAATGTGAATCAGCCTTAATATGCATTCCATACTAGTAGCTCTGGAGTTCTTAGGCCTACCTAATGATGCCGAGACTTTTAAATCTGGTACAGTCAGATATAGGCAAGTCTGTCCCGAAATCCACCCCTGTACAGATATAGATGGAAGGTATTAACCCGGTATGTGTCCACCTAAGCATCACCTCCGAGGTGCTAGTACTAAACATGGCGGAAAGTCAATGGGACGCCGTGTTTAGTACTAGCCCATCGGGGATTCAAAGATATTTTTTATTGATATACAGAAATATGTAAAAAGGGTGTACATAATATTTCGATCCCCGAGCGGCCAATACTAAACATACCGTCCCATTGAGCTCCCGCCATGTTTAGTATTAGCACCCCGGAGGAGATGTGTAGGTGGATACATACTGGGTTAATACCTAGATGGAATCTCTTAACTGCAAGTATAATAATATTTGCTAGTAATTCTTGCAGCAGTTAAACTCACTCTTCTTGAGGAATGGAATACAGAATTTTGGTCCAAGGCCAAGCGCTGGGACCTATGAGGTCATTCAGTGCTGATAGGGAAATTAAGAGTGGAAAAGCTTGAAATGTGTAACAGTAGGAAAACATTGCAGTTGTACCGTGAAACAATTGTTACAGAGAGTGGAAAGTCAGACGAAAGAAAGAGAATATGAACGGAGGTACAATAAAAGGAATGAAAGGGGTTGCAGCTAGGAGCCGAGGGGACGCTGCAAAGGCCCTTAAGTAATGCCTACAGGGCACCACGTGAGGTACACGACAGCACTAACCCCCTGTGGAGTCATTCTTCTTGCGTTTCTTACTTGCATAAGCAATTGGAAATAAACCGTCTGCAAACACATGCAGGAATATGCATCCAAAGTTCTTTCATCGTTGCTTATGTCTTCAAAGACAAAAGTCCTACTAAACTGGCAATAGTAAATAATTTCCTAGAGAGAGAGAGAGAGAGAGAGAGAGAGAGAGAGAGAGAGAGAGAGAGAGAGAGAGAGAGAGAGAGAGAGAATCTTATAAATTCACGTTTCATAGAAGGGCTATAAATCAGGTTGCTCTACAGATATGAAAATTCGAGAGAGAGAGAGAGAGAGAGAGAGAGAGAGAGAGTACAAAAAAAAAAGAACAGACCGGATGATGACTCTACGAACTATACGATAAAGTGAAGTTGTTGATCCGCTCCCCATATCTACAGTAGTCTCATTAGGGCAGTCGCAAAGCAGTCCACGACGAACGCGAATACTCTCATCATCGTCATCTTCACCCGCCATTCCAGATTCATTTTCTTCTTCGACTAAGTGCCAGAGAAAATTCGTCAAGGAATGGCCAGATTTCTCTCGTGTGGTCCCAACGAAGTGTTGGTCGTTTCAGGTAAAAAAGGGAGCTTTCCTGGGTTTTAACCCTGTGTATCCAACTTTGCGGCGTGTTTAGTACAAGCCCGTTGGGGATTACCGTAAAAACATAAACAAAAGACTGTGAATATCATAAAGATAATGACCCCCAAGAAATATTAGTCCTAGATAACGACCCCCCAACTTTGTTGGGGTCACTATATAGGAAAGATCCGTAAAAAGTTTAATTCGGTTGAAGGAATAAAAGTTTTTAAAAAATTCACGTGAATATATACTTCTTACTAACGGAGACAAGATTTGGATTCACAAGTACTCTGCTTATTGTTGTGGTGCAATTCTTCATTCTTAAGTGTACTTAAGTGTCTGGATCTGTGTTTTGCCTCTCAAAGCCAGAACCGTTGGGACGAATAACTTATTTTTAATTATCTTTAAATATTTTTCATTACGAAGGTTCTTGTTATTTCATTTTAGTTTAAATCGACCACAGAGTCCCGTCTCTCGACTTTCATAGGACTAAGTCGAAGTGATCTTGTGTCTATCCTACAACAAATCTCAGCCATCATTAGCCTTATAATCGCAAAAAGAAAAGAGAGAGAGAGAGAGAGAGAGAGAGAGAGAGAGAGAGAGAGAGAGAGAGAGAGAGAGCCCTTTGTGTAAGAAATGCGGGCATTTTAAAAACCAACTGCTTTGTATCTGTGTTGCTTTAATGCTCTCACTGCGCAGTCTTCAATAAAGAACATTTTTGTTGGCATCATAACACGCACCGAAATATGCTGTAAATATAAAGAAAACCCTTGTGAAAATATGAAGTTAAGAAGTAACGTTGAACGGAAATACAATGCATAAAGTCAATAAACACGTAAAATTTTTTTATTGTAGGAGTACACACTGCAAAACTCTACGAAATGGAAATCCAAAAATGGCTAAAGAGAAATGAATTGCAAAAAATGGTGCAAAAGCGCTGTTGAGCAATTCTGTGAAAAGAATGAGTCTAAATGGGAAACTGTCGGAAATGCGCAGCTGTTGCGCAGTAACCTAGAAGAGGATAAAGTTCTTATTTCTTCGTGAATACCCAAGGTAAAATGAATGGTTTGACAGCACTGAAAGAGCGCATTCTCGAAAAAGCATGATACAAGCTATATATATTCCATGAGAAATAAGCTTGTATATTCTCGTTTTGTTTAGGAAATCCAATAAATAATCAAATGCGGATTCTTATGATGGCGATGTCACACCTGCAAAATATATCTCTCGATGGCTGATTAACATTAGACTGGCTTACCCGGTGTGTATCTTTGAGTTATGCCCAACCAGCAGTGATTAAGACAAAAAATCACAAAATACTGTCCTGGAGATATAATAAATAAAATTCTAACCATGTGTCTTCTGGGGTCAGTTATTTAACCAAAGTTTATGGCGGATGGACCACTCGAACTCAGCTGAAAAATGTCTCGCATAGACCTTTACTAAACCTGGTAGTTAAAAAAATTATTTATTCGGTTAACGCCAATCATTTATTTGGGTTACTGGGAAGAGAGGTTAACATAAAACACACCGACATACCGCTATGATGCTTAATAAGCAACTAATAAAAAAAGCGTTGCAAAATATGGGAGAAACAAGACTCGTCTTCGGCAATTTGGACGAGTTGGCATCCATAGTTTTACGGTCGTTCATCTTCGAGATAATGTCCTCGTATGGATTCATTTACCGATTATTGACTTTAGTTCTTCATTTACCGATTATTGACTTTAGTTCTTCATTTACCGATTATTGACTTTAGTTCTTCATTTAACTTCTAGATTATGTAGAAAGGGCCAAGGTTCTTGCTGCTGAAGAATGCATATCATGCATATACTTAGAGGGGGGAAAAGTTTGAGTATACTGGGAAGGAAAACGCAACGACCATATTTGGAGAAGGGCCCCAAAGAAAACAAGAAAAGGGGGAGAAAATAGTAGAAACGAACGAGAGAGAGAGAGAGAGAGAGAGAGAGAGAGAGAGAGAGAGAGAGAGAGAGAGAGAGAGAGAGAGATCCTGTCAACAGACAGACAACCGGAGACACCAGTCCAAACCTTGCCTCCCTGTCATAGGTTAAAAAAAGTGAAGACTTTAACAAAGATGTTATTCTGTTTCTGGAAAATATATTTTCTTTTCGCTGACGAATACCTAGAGCTTATTTGTTAATGTAATGTCGAACTACATAATAGGCCTAATATTTCGTCTCGTATTCTGAAGGATGTCTCGAAATGAAGTTACTATTGCTTCCTTTTCCATGAATTGTTAAGGAGTTTCAAAGCAAATTTTTTCCTGTTTATACGATATTCTACGTTTATATTTGCCGCCGTCCAGCAAGAGGCGTAGCCTTATTTGATCACTGTCCTTTATATTAGCATGTAGAATGAAGGTTTATGGCGCAAGGAGACAGTAGGACTGAGATATGGGTCTAGATAATTTTACATTCCCGTTATGTTGTGGTAAGGATAAACAAGTTAAATAATGAATTTCCTGTTCTCATTTTTACGTATTTGTAATCCCAGCAGTTCTACAGTTACTGAAACTCAAAATCTATCCAATATCCATGATGAATAAACGAGATGTTTTCTCTTTTTTTCTTACTTTTCTGCCAGGAGTTGGGAAAAAGAAACCCGCCATGATCACTGGAGGAAGTGTAATTTACTGGCCTGGTTTACAAACGTACAGCAGGTATGTGGTCAGTTTTCTTGCCTTTGAAGTTTATAAAGAACAATAACAAAATTTCCAGCGATAGATGATAGCATTCGATAACATGGTCGACGGTGAATGGCAAGGTTTCGTACGCAACTTTCTCATTCCGGAATTCCATTGAGATTTCTTAGTGATGGAAAGTCTTATAAAAAGCCTTGCAATGATGGAGTTGTGTCAATAACATCGTTGAATATTCTCCTAAAACACTTAACAGTGCAGTCTTTCAAACATAATTATCTAAAACTCTACAATAAAGTATCCTTTTCATTGCGAAGTGTTTCTATATAAAAATAGTCTTATCTCACTACAAAGTCTCAAAGGCAGGTTTCCATAAGAGAAAAACAATATTTGCGTCCACTATGTAGTTACTTTATACAATACAACTCAGGATAACTGAGCAGACAATTCACTATTTTATTTAAAATGTAAGTTATTTGTCTGTTTGAGTTGGCAAATCACTCATTCTTTTCTATTTAATGTTTGTTGTAAGACTTCTGTTCAACTTTTTAAATATCAGGGGAACCTTAGTATGTCGTTTCATAGAATCAAGTTGGGAGTTTTATTTTGGCTCTAACTAAAATGTGGAATAGTTATCCGAGTGCAATTGTGGAATCTTCTGACCAAATATTTAAGCGAGGATTAAGTTCATTCCTGCTCTCTGCTGCTGCTGACGTCTCCTGAATTTCACGTGTATCGGTTTTACTTTCTGTTCCGTGATACATATTTATTTATCACCTTTTCTTATAACTTTCTCTCTCTCCGCAGGCTGATTTCTCTTTGGTTTATTATAGTCTGTCGAGACTGTCATTCAAGATTTTCAGCTGAAGATTCAAAGAAAGTTTCAAGGGGAGGAAGACGTCTCCAACATAAAATAACACCACTTAACCACTACCCTTTTCTTCTCCCGCCAGAATGTCACTCAATGTCATGACAGTCCTCATTCCTACGCCTGACGTCTACACTTCTCAGGGCGTGCTCATCTCCGTGACTGGAATTGCTCAGGTATCGTGAGACAATAATTTCTTTGTTAACAATTTGTGTTAATTCATTTATCTGTTGATTTATTCATTCGTCAGTACGGCCGTTGCGTTGGTCTGAAGCTCACAAAATCCATTTCGCAAACCGCAGACCCATATCCTTTATATTTACAGTTTATCCATTTACCTACGTATTTGCCATTATGAAACACACGTGTATATATATTTCACTTGATTTTCGATGAAGTTCAAGGTTCTTTCGGCTTATTTGACGTCTGCTGTTTACGATCTTGTTAAATAGATCGTGCAGTACACATATGATGCAACTCTAATTGCATTTAGGCCTATTCACTCTTTGGCTGAACTAGCAAACCCGTTTAACCGAGCAGTGAATCTGTCAGCACCCAGCGATTCTGAGAATATACTAAAATTTGTCACCTCTGATGTCAGCGCCACCGTTTTCGTCCATTTCATTGTAGAAATGCTTTGATGAGTGGTTTACTTTCTTCCAGAAATAGTAACTGGCCTTCAAATCAGTGTCAAAAACATTTTTAACATTTTATGTGGGGAACTACGCAATTTGTTGAATCAGTGTCAAACACTATTTTCTCAAACATTTATATTTCATTGAGGAACTACTGTATGCAAGCAACACAGTTTTTTGTACCTCATCTCTGACTGGTCAAGATAGTTTTTTTAACAGCATTTTATGTGGAGAACTTCTACTATGCAAAAAACACTCAATTTTTGTACTTCATCTCTGACAGGTCAAGATTAGCACCCAAAGCCAAGAGCTTCTTGAACGCGCGTGTTGCAACCTCATGAGCAAGAGCAAGACGGCAGTCATAGAGCTGATCCAAGAAACTCTTGAAGGTCACCAGAGGAGCGCCGTGAGCTTGACAACTGCTGAAGTGAGTCTAGAAAGAAAGCATATTCCTTAGCTGTTGCTGAGAGTAAACATCCCTTTAATGCAAGTACAGACACCACCCTGCTACGAACGAGTTACATTCCAGACGGCTGTTTGAATGTTAAGTTGTTTGTAAGTTGGTCACTGTATTCTTCATGCCTATTTAAGTACAGTATGATACAAAGTCAGTATAGTGCTGTACGTTTTTTCATCCTTAAACTCAGTACACTGTACATACATTAATGTACAGAATAGGCATGCAAAACAAAATTTGAACTTACGGGTGGCAAAGGGGACGGTCTGAACACAATATTCTGTTTGTTTGTATCTCTGGATGTTTGTAAGTTGAATGTTCGTAAGTAGGGTGGTGTCTGTAGATATACAGAAATATATGAGGAAACAGACTCCGGCAGATAGAAAATGGGAGTTGAGTAGACATATTGAATTTAGGTTGGAAACAAAATGTAAGAAAATGGGCATGAGAGCAGTCTCCTGAAAATTTACCTTGTGATACATTCCAGAATTGCAGACTTAACAATTTTTTTTCCTACGATGCCTGAGAACTTAACATACTACAGCTTGAGATACATTACGTATTTTTGTACAGTGCCAAACTATGAATAAATTGCCTTTCCGTTTATAAACAATATGTCAAAATTTGTCCCCCAAAAAATGCAATAAAGTAAAAAACAAAAAACTAAAATATTCGACAGCACTTGCAAACACCAGCTTAAATAAAGTGTTTTACAAGTCCTTAAAAAAATGAATGAAAACAGCAGAATAGAAATCACTCTTATTTTTGCACGGTACTAAAGTAACGTAAAGTCCCTTTCCGCTAATGTAACATCCAACAACATTTGCCCGAGCTATTCCACAACAAAGTGCAATCGAAGAATTGTACAGCTGGGTGCTTGTGAACAACAGTACAGAGTTTTCTTCTGAAAATTCAACACCTCACTTTGCATTTTACCCTTTACCATGTTTTTGTAACACCACACTCTATTTATAGGATATTTACAGGGACAGACAAGCCTTCAACTCTCGCATGATCGAAAGTGCATCGGATGACATGGTTAACCTTGGGGTGGAAATCTTGTCCTACGCCATCCATGAGGTCACCGACTGTTTGGTAGGCTACTACAGGGCTGATATTTAAAAGGCTTTATCATGCGCTCAAGTGTTATGGCTTTAGTTTTAGCTTTTTCTGGTCATTCTGCCAAGCTTCTTGCGCAAATTGCACCAGATACAGTGCTTAAATTTTTACTGTAGTCTTGACAAAAATTAGCAACTTTTAGTCACATGCTGCTGTATTGGTGGCAGAGGTTGTGTACACCAGGTAAGCAAAATTCTCTTGTACTCGTGGCAAAAGCTGCAACTTTTAACCACGTGCTGCTATATTGGCGGTAAAATTGGTGTAGATTAGGCAAAATTTTGCTTTATGGGTAGCAAAAATTGCACCAGACAGCCAATATTTTGTTGCATATCAGATGAAAATTGCATCGTTCGTGCAAAATTTTTATCGGTTATCTGTACTGGTGGTAAATTTGTAGTCCTGCAATTAGCTGTCAGCTACACATACACGTTTAGAAAGTATTTTGTTATTTTGGTGATAAAACAGAAACTGCATATGAAAGCTAAATGTATCACGCAAGTACAACTCTGCGTAACTTCAGATTTCCACCAGTTTTGGTTATTTGGCGGGAAGTTCTACAGTACAATACAAAGATGGCAGATACAACAGGTTAGCATGACAACAGCTTTGAGTGCTGGCTTTTTTTACAATGTTTTTTTTTATACAAGTAAGTAACTAGCGAAGTAATTATAGAAGCACGTATACAGTGTACTATCTATCTTCACAACATAATAACAACCATTGTGCCTACCTTATATTCTGAAAATATTACAAGGCTCTCCCTACTTTTACAAGAGTTATTCGTCTGTATCTCATTCAATATATTTAGTCAATTTTCTCTCACACTTCATAATAAATAAGCTGGTGGTACGTCATTAAATTCAGCTCTCGTCTATCTTTCCATCAGGACTATTTGTCATCTCTGGGCAAGTCACGAATAGCGGAGATTCACAGAGACGCGCGCATAGGAGAAGCCCTAGCCAGACGTGACGCGCGAATTGCGCAGTCGCTGGCCCAAGAGAAGCTCGCCGAAGCCCAGCTCACCAACAAGACCCTCATGGCGCAAGCCGAGCGGGACTTTCAATGCAAGAAGGAAGCTTATTTGAAGGAGGTCTATTCTGAGGTGAGAACGAGCTTGTGGTCACGCTTCCTCTTCTCACGTTTCTTTTAAAGCATTGGCCTAGGAGATGAGCAACCTAGTGACCTAGGCCTAGGAAATGAGCAACCCGTTGAGCAAACTGGTGACCTTGCTTAGCCCAGAGCCTTCAGAAACTAGAACAACAATGAAAGGTTAAAGAACAATGGCTTAACCCCGAAAAGGAACGATAGCGCCTTCCTGAAAGATGGAGTGTTGTCAGATTTAGGATAGAGATGATTCCAAAGTTTGGAATCAAAGGACAAAGGCAGGAAAATGTCACAGTCATTGGCAGCCAAAGGAAAACGGCAATCACTGACTTTTAGTGCAAAGACACCATTGTTAAAGTTTCCAGTTCTCTTGATATAGCCCTATGTTATGATCTACTTCATCTTCCATTTTCATCACTGTTCTTTCTTCCTTCAACAGAGAGCCATGGCAGACAACGCCTACGAACTTCAGGCTGCAAAAGCAAAACAACAGAATACGGACGAAAAGATAGAGATTCTGGTAGGTACCGATTTTTCTCTAATTACTGTTCCCAGTAACTGAGGTGCTTCAATCATGCTTCCATCATAGGATTGCTAATTAACCATTTTCATGACAAATTAGTAGAAACACCCACGGTGGAGGAATAGCTAGGAAACAAAGTTTCTGAACTTAGTTACATTTTTAGGTTCAGTGACGCAAAGGAATGCCTGATGATGTAAAGCAAAGGAATTGAATACAGAATGGCATGTGTGCTTTATAACAGACTCCGTTTTTCTGCCATTTCTGAAGAAGCGAGCAATTAAGTTTTCTTACAGGAACGCAGGGAATGTTTATGTGAAACAATCCTCCAGTTAGTATTCAGAAGATGTAGCTCTATTCATGTGGAACAAGCCTACAGGGGGCCACTGACTTAAAATTCAAGCTTCCAAAGAATAGGGCGGTGTTCATTTGAACTCACAGAGGGTAATAGGAAATACAGAAAGAGACGACTTGTTATTAGAAAAAAAAAAAAAATAGATAAAGATAGGAACATGACAGACATGATGGATTTTCCTTTACATCCGCCACCTGCGTTCTTTCTCACGTAGGTGTCCAACATCTTTAACTTCGCTTGGCTCCAGGGTTTACCTCTCAATTAGGAACGATCCTTTGGCTCAGCCTTATGAATCCAAGTGCAATGCAATTGTGCGTTTATTCAACTTTATGACGAAATGATGATCTAGGTATACTGGTATACCAAATTAAACAGAGTAGAGTACATAAATCAGAAGTGACTTCAATAACCTAGAGCGTTTACCATATTTTAGCATCTTTACCCCAAACTTTGCACCAAATATATAGCCAGTGTGACATTATCACATGTGTCACACTTGTCCCTCCGTGTTGCACCTTTCAGGACAACCTAATATAACTGACATCTGTCTACTAGACATGGTGAAAATCTTAATGGTTCTCTGTGTAAATGCATCTTTCCCGGCTTGGTTTCCAACCTTTTGCTGGACGCTCTCTTCTGACAGAGTCCTTATACCTGTCCAACGTTAATGAATTCCAAAAGGAATTAAGTAGTATAATAAAACAGTGGATGCATGTCGGACAGATTTTTCCAAGGCATATCCCCCCCCCCTTAATTTCGACTTCATTCGAAAGGCCCACAGTTATACCCACTTAATACTTCTTGCTCTCTGTGTTGCCAAAGGTAACAAAACTGGCAGGCACTGGGGCAGACAGGCAATAGAGGAAAAATTATGCTGGGAATCGCCGACTATGGCCTTCTAGATTAGTTCCCTGAAGACTTCTCTGGCACAAGGGAGATAGCTACCAGTATTTGGTAGCCTTGGAGTTCATCTGAGGCCCTCTGCAGTCTCTGGGACTCATCTGGATGCTCTGAGCCTCCTCTCATTACCTCTATGACCCACTTGTGAACTCTGACAGGAAAACATTGTATTATTACCTAGATGATGCTTCATATTACTATCAACATAAAGGATGACAGAATAACTTTCTTGACAGGTTATCGAGAGGAGGCAAAGGGTCATGTTGGAGGAGCAAGAAGCCCTGCGCAGAGAGAAGCAGCTGGAGTCCACAGTCAAGCAGGTTGCAGACGCAGACAAGTTCAGGTAGGAGAGAAAAGTATAAGTTTGGGAGTTGCACTCAAGCACGTCCTTTCCTTTGCCTACTTATTTCTTGGACTTTCTGCTTATTGGTGTAAGTTTTACTCAGTGTTCTCTTTGACCTGTTGTGCATTTGGTGTAAGTTTTACTCATATGTTCTCTGTGCCCCGTTCCCTGGACATTACTGGGAAAGATCATACTCTTCGGCCTTGTCCCATGAAAATCAATAAGCTGTACATTTAATGTAACTATGTTAATGATATATCCGTCTCAGTGAACCAAAGACATTAATTTGGGACTTTGAGTTTTCTGTTCATTTTAAATCTAGATTAACTCAACTCCTTGCTGACTGAGTCGATTGGGCCGACTTTAAAATTAACGTGTGTATAAAGTCATCATATATTTAAATCAAGGTTCTCGACCATCACAGAATATGAAGATAATATAATAATCTTATATAATTATCACTGCAATATAATAACCATGCTAGGTTGAGGGAACAATTCCCGAGAAAATTAATCATAATTATAATTACTTCTTTGAAATACAATTATATATAATATATATTATATACAATCATATTTCAAAGATATATATATATATATATATATATATATATATATATATATATATATATATATATATATATATATATATATGTGTGTGTGTGTGTGTGTGTGTGTATTATATATATATATACACACACATATATACATACATATAATATATATATATATATATATATATATATATATATATGTAACGACCTGAGTGGGCCGTTATGCAGGTTCTTTAACATACTCAGTAATGGGCTGTCATGACTGACGGCAGATGCAACAAACAAAGGAGGGGAAAACAACAAAAACAATATAATGAGCTTAAAATTAATTTATTTACAATATTTACAAGTGAGTCAGGTCTGGTAAAAAGATAAAAAACCATAAATACAAAAATAAGCCAAAAGGCAGCACTAAACAAAAGCAAGTTAAATAAACAAAAAGTAGCTTCAAACAAAAAAAGGCAAAAATAAACAACAGCAGGCAGAAAAAAAAAATATCAAACATACGTCCTCCATCGGGGCACCAAGACAGCCCTCAGCTGTGCAACAGGGACAAAAACCCACAAACCAGAAAACCCCGATGGAGACGTCAGGACAGCCTCACGCTGTCATCAAAGATGAGCAGCTCGTGGTCACACGACTACTCATGGTCACACTCCACCTCTACGACGTGCTCCACTTCGTAGGCGTGCTCCAATTTGCTGCTCAAAAACTCGACCAACGTCGACTCCAAAAACTGCCTGCTGCTGCCACAGCCGCTACCTTCGCTGCCCAACCAGACCCGACTGGCGAAGGAAAAACGGCAGCTCACCGACGAGAACATCAAAACAAAAAAAACTTGAAGGTAAGGAGGCAGCAATCCACAAAAGGGAACGAGCGGGGAACCAGCAGTTCCCGCAAAACCATCACTTAACGTGACACCTCCCCACCTAAAAGAAAAAAAAAAGATAATTTTTTTTTTTACACTCATGATCCCCTCCAATGCCGTAACAACCCCGCCAGCCAAAACAGAGCCATCCTGTCACGGTCGCCATTGTAACGACCCGAGTGGGCCGTTATGCAGGTTCTTTAACATACTCAGTACGGGGCTGTCATGACTGACGGCAGATGCAACAAACAAAGGAGGGGAAAACAACAAAAACAATATAATGAGCTTAAAATTAATTTATTTACAATATTTACAAGTGAGTCAGGTCTGGTAAAAAGATAAAAACCATAAATACAAAAATAAGCCAAAAGGCAGCACTAAACAAAAGCAAGTTAAATAAACAAAAAGTAGCTTCAAACAAAAAAAGGCAAAAATAAACAACAGCAGGCAGAAAAAAAAATATCAAACATACGTCCTCCATCGGGGCACCAAGACAGCCCTCAGCTGTGCAACAGGGACAAAAACCCACAAACCAGAAAACCCCGATGGAGACGTCAGGACAGCCTCACGCTGTCATCAAAGATGAGCAGCTCGTGGTCACACGACTACTCATGGTCACACTCCACCTCTACGACGTGCTCCACTTCGTAGGGCGTGCTCCAATTTGCTGCTCAAAACTCGACCAACGTCGACTCAAAAACTGCCTGCTGCTGCCACAGCCGCTACCTTCGCTGCCCAACCAGACCCGACTGGCTGAAAAAACGGCAGCTCACCGACGAGAACATCAAAACAAAAAAACTTGAAGGTAAGGAGGCAGCAATCCACAAAAAGGGAACGAGCGGGAACCAGCAGTTCCCGCAAAACCATCACTTAACGTGACAATATATATATATATATATATATATATATATATATAATATACTCGTATATATATATATATAGAACGGAAACCTTGGCTGTAGCAGAGAAGCAGAAAACAATCCTAGAAGCTGAAGCGGAAGCTGAAGCCATCAGGCTGAAGGGTGAAGCGAAGCCTTCCTGGAAATCAGGAAGAGAGCCGAAGCCGAAGCCTACGTCATGAACAAAAAAGCCGAAGCTTGGGACGAGTACAAAAAGGCAGCCATTCTCAGCATGTACCTCGACACCCTGCCTGAGGTATGAGGATTTGAATTTTTTGCTTTTGATTTTTTTTTTCTTTGTATTATTTTGGTCTGAGTTAGTTTTTAATAAATGCAAAATATATTTACATTTGTGCTGTTAAACTAAAACACACACAAATATGTTTGTATGTATATGTTACACACACACACACACACATACACACACATATATATATATATATATATATATATATATATATATTGTCACGAAGTTATCAAGTACCTGGTTATTACACAACCATTAAATCCAAAAATTTACCTCACTTCAGCCAGATACCTGAAACCTCATAACAATAATGTTATGACTGAACACTAAAGGTAACAGTGATCCCTTAAAACTTGCTTATCACTTGAAAAATCAATCTAAGTTTATCAAGTTTTGAATGAGGTAATAACTGTTAAGCAATAAATATACTAGAGGGGAAAGGGCATCACTCTATCAAACAACTATAATTGTTTCCCTGGTCTTCATTCACTTCCATATAGGAGAGGAGAACAAAACATGTCTATCACTTATCTTGTGCATACACAAATAACCCTATCCACTGGTGGTCAAAAATGAAACACTATGCTTTTAAAACTTTAAGTATAAAAATTTATTTCTAACTTCAAAAGTTATAATTAGAGTTCACAATCTGAAAAAAATTACTATTACTTGAAAACAACATAAGATTTAATTAATTCTTAAGCAATATTAATTCACATTACATTAACTAAGTAAAATTACATTAACTAAGTAAAATTCAAACTATTAAGATTTACTCCAAATCTGAAAAAGAAATCTTAACAAATGAAATCAAAACAAGTATGCAATGTTAAAGTATCAACACATAAAGTATTAATTATTATTTTTTAACTAAATAAATGTTAAATCACCAACACAAAAATTTGGGTAACACTATGAAATTGTAAACACAAGAACACACAAAAGAAATGTAAAAACAAGAACATATAAAAATGCACAAAAAGTTTATCAACAATAATTTCACTAAGGCAAAATCTGCTTAAAGATTATATCTACCTTTTTATCATGGTAAAAATTAAGTAAAAACCAATTTACCTTATACAAGTTTCTGTACACCATTACACAACTCCTTTTTCCTTTCTGTTGTAGCAATAACACTTTTACCTAAGGCCTGTTACACTATACTCTCTCTTATATCAGATTTTACCAAGGGAGCATTAAATACTATTAAGTTTCCAAAAACTTGTATGTTTGGGAGAGTGACCACAATCTTACACTCTTCTACATGAAGAGGTAATGAGAGAGAGAGAGAGAGAGAGAGAGAGAGAGAGAGAGAGAGAGAGAGAGAGAGAGAGAGAGAGAGAGACCACCCTGTCTTTACCAGGTCTCTATCTGAACTTAAGTTACCAAAATCTTCTATGAGGTTAAACCTGGGTTGTCAGTTAGGCTTTTGTAGAAAGTGGTCACCCTGGGAATCTTCCCTGGGAAAGAAAGGAATAAACACAGTTTCTTCCCCTGAAGAGGTAAAAAAGATAAGGAAATTATTCTCTGGCTCAGAGAACTATATAGGCCTGCCTCTTATCTGAACGATTGACAATTTTCTGTTTGAACACTTGTATAAACACATAGGCCTCTGGATCAGGCAGCTTATCTGAACCTGTCATCCCACATCTCTTTAGCTAATAGAGTATTTCCTGTCTTAACACTTGTGTAAACACAGTTTTCTAAACTGGCCATGGTTATCAAAATTGTCATCTCATCTCCCTTTAACTGATAACTTAAGTGGCTTTTAGGGCCTCTCTCTCATACAGCATTTCCTGTGGTCACCCACCTGACTAAACATTCAGCGTGTACACAATGCCTACAGGAAGACGTATCTTAGTTTATCACACAACCAGCCAACGCTTTTAAGACCTGACACTTAGCATCTCCCATAAACACTATTTTCAAAGTTATTACAGTCAATAAATGACAAACACAAGAGAAAATATTTAAGCATTGCACAAAAACATACATACTACAAAATTACCTTGTTATATTTCACAACTCATGAGAAATGTAAAAGAAAATATATAAAAAAATACAGAAAACATGCTACTTTTATAGAATACACACATTATAATATATATATATATATATATATATATATATATATATATATATATATATATATATATATATATGCTACTTTTATAGAATACACACATTATTATATATATATATATATATATATATATATATATATATATATATATATATATATATATATATATATATATATATATAATATGATTATGATCACTTTTTTGTAATGCGATTCATTTATCACACATTACCACAGGTGAAAAAAATACGAGACAGGGTGTAGGTCCTGACCGGTTTCAACTTTCGTGAGTGTGAGTAAGGCTTGGAAATAAAGTCTAAACAGCACACACACACACACATATCTATCTATCTATATATATATATATATATATATATATATATATATATATATATATATATATATATATATATGTGTGTGTGTGTGTGTGTGTGTGTGTGTATAGCTTGGAAATAAAGTCGAAACTGGTCTCTTATTTTTTCACCTGTGGTAATGTGTGATGAATGAATCAGGTACAAAAGTGATTATAACACACACACACACACACACACACACACACACACACACACACACATATATATATATATATATATATATATATATATATATATATATATATATATATATATATATATATGTATATATATATATTATTCCTATGCCTTTTCCCATCACTGAGGGCTTGTTTCAGAAAGCGTTAACCACCAGTTCTCAGAAGCATGTTTTTTTTCCCCGGACGATAACATGGCTAGCAACCTCACCTCAAAAAGTTTTGTCAACTACAGGAAGGTTAAACTTTCCTTCGAAGCACCTATTCCTGACTGATGTACATAAACAAATACACATATACACATAAATATACATAAAAGTATACAAGAGCATCTATATATCTTTTCTAGCTTGTGAGGAAAGTTGGGTCTAACCTCTCCAAAGCCAAATCGGTGAAGATGGTCTCCACAGGAAACTCCGGCGTAGGCGCCGTCAAACTGACCAACGAGGTCATAGACGTGGCATCCAGCATACCCATCTTGGTCAGAGATATGACGGGCATCGATCTCCTGAGGGTAAATATAATGGATGCCTTTAACTCCTCCGATCTCTTAACCGTCATACGTTAGCCCCTCGTGTAGGCCTAAGCTCACCCCTTGGCGTGAAAAGGCCACCAGCAGAAAATCTCTCTCCTGTTACTCCCTTCGTCAGGGGTTAGTGACGTCAATGCACCTCACCTGGTGCACTGTGGGCGTCACTGAAGGTAGTGGGCGAACTGCGGCGTCCCTTAGGCCCGTGGCTGCAAACACCCCCTTTTACTTTACCACTATTCCCGCTTCATTTCTTCAGTCTTGCTGTCCAACCACTCCAATTCCCTTTTCTCACTACCTAAAGCACTGAATGGCTGGAAGTGTCACAGTGCTTGGCTTTAAAGCAGAATTTTTATAATGAATCTATCCGTCGCGTCGCCTTAATTCTAACATCGCTGTGGTAATTATCTCTTGCCTGCCATAACTCTCCCTGGTATACTTCTTTCTTCTCCTATAACGTATTCAAGTTATTTCTACATTGTGGTCTCCTTGAAATGTCCAGTAGATTATTTACAACTGTGTTTTTCAGCAGTCACATATAAGTTCCGAACATTTTAAAGGTTTTATCTAGTTTATTACGATTCTGAGTGAAAGTATGTCTATAAAAACACACCCTTTCAGTCATATTTCATGTGGCTGATTAGAATATGTTGTCAACAAATTTCAGTCTGTTTCTGTAACATTCACAATGTCGAGATGTTGCGTCAACTTAGAGGGGTGTAAAATACTGTACTTTGGGTCTACATATTAAATTATGGTTTAATACTGACTGGTTTTAGTAAAAAAGGTTCATATTACTTGGTCTCTTCGAAGGGGTTTATCATTCTTTTGGTATGCTGGAAAGGATTCGTTAGGCCTATATAGTCGATTTAAAGGGCTTTGTGACCATTTTGGTTTGTTTAAAGTACTTTATTAATGTGTGAATATCCCCGTGGGAGGGTAGTGATGTCGGTGCACCTCACGCTGTGCACTGTAGGCATCACTTTGGGTCCGCTGCAACGTCCCTTCGGCCCCTAGCTGTACTGTACTGTACCCTACTGTACCTCCGTTCATATTCTCTTTCTTCTATCTTACTTTCCTCAACCCTCTCCTAACAATTGTTTCATAGTGCAACTGCAAAAGGTTCTAACCTCCTCTTACACCCTTAAAACCGTTTTACTCTCAATTTTCCTCTCAGCGCTGAATGACCTCATTATAGGTCCTAGCACTTGGCCTTTGGCCTAGGTTTTAGATTCCATTCCATTCGCCAAGATAATTCACAAGAACAAAACCTATACGTTTATTCAGAGAGGGTTAGTGACCATTCACGAGTTAGATAGATGAGACATAGTACTATAGTACTAACTACTGCAATATCTGTGTTCTAACATACCCACCCCTTTTAAGCTTAATCTCTTATTTCTCTTCCTTTACAGATAATGAAAGAAGCTCCCGCTCAGTGAAGAAAATCGTGGACTGGTTAAGCACAAGAAAATTTTATATATAAAACTTTACGGGCACTGTTTACGTTGTCTGCCCGACAAAAAATATGAAAGGTAAAATAATATATGTAAAACTGATGAGATTAAACAGCTGAAACTACTAAATTATCATAAAAGAATTAAACTAGGACCCGTAAGTCAACCTTCTTGACTCTAAAGCCCTTAATCAATAACATACACCACACCAATTCTAGGAAGTCAAAAGTAAACTTATATCTATTACTGCGAGTTCCTTATGTGGTTTTGTTATATAGAAAGGCTCAGCAAATTCTGTAAGATTATTATTGTCTAGGCATTAAATATAATAAATAATATAAGTATTAGGCTTTATGGAATAATAAAGCTACTATATATAATAAATATAATAAATGTTAGGCTATATGGAACATTAAATGTATAAATAAAAACACCACCACCTTTAGATTTGGCATCACTTTAAAATGAGCACCTCAATGAAGACATTTCACCCCATCTTGCAACTGGTTACACTCGTTTAAACCAGTATAGCATTCAATGAATAACCTACGAATAAAAACCTAATCCAGGAATGATGACTTCACTGTCCAGTTTTCTTAAATCAAAAATTGAAAATGGAGTGTCGTAAATAAACCCTTGACCAGATCATCGACATTTTCACTAAAATTCTAAGGAGCGGTGGTTAACTGGATGATAGCTAATATTTACGAAGAACAATAATCCTTCAGGCAGTGGCGTCGCTACTTGGGGGGCCCTGGCAACCCCCCGTCAAATGCAAGGCCCCCAAAGAGCCACCCACCCCCCGTTGAAATTCCCTTTGTAGCTAAGCTTTAACCCTTTGTTGGTCAAAAGCAGAATTATAATTATAGGTTTTTAACACAAATGACATGTTTGTTCATGATATTTTAATACAACTTAATGTTATCAACCTAAGTATGAAGTTTTGAATAAGTGCAATGCAATTTGCTACTGATGCTTCGAGTTAATTTCCAGGGAAAGGAGATAAGGACGAGGGAATGGGATAGGTCGGAATTTTGAAGAGATTTTGGAGGGTCATACGTCTTTTGTGTTAGTGATGATATGTACTATTTTGATATACTATTTACATGACAAGGATATTATACTATAGTTGAAAATTAAAACTTGATACTAGAATTAGGCTAGTTTTGAATAAAAGGTTGTGAGGAAATTTACATTACAGTATTCGATATATTTGCATATGGTAAGGGTTGAAAATTAATTGAAAACTGAGCTCTATAATTTCAAATACAGGTTTACTAATTACTCATACTATTATTTCCTTCATTCACATGGACATATACATTCGAGAAAAGTATATTTTACTAATTACAAGAGTGGTACATTAGTTTTGTGGAATTTTCTTTGCCCCACAATATATCTTAGCCCCACCTAGGTCCCCCCCCCCCAACTGATGGAATGCCAGCTACGCCTCTGCCTTCAGGACATCCCTAGGAAACCTAGAGAAATATAGGCCTAAAGGAACCTAAAGGAATATAGGCCTATCAGTTAGCTAACAACACTTCATAGCAGATCCAAAAGGAATATAGGCCTATTTGGCAGTTAGTAAACATTCACAATAGAACCAAAGGGAATATAGGCCTATCCCATTGGCTAAACATTCACAATAAAACCAAAGGGAATATAGGCCTATTCCACTGGTTAATAAAAATTCACTGCGGAACCTAATGGAATATAGGCTTATCTATTAGTTAATAAACATTCGCAAAGGAACCAAAAGGTATATAGGCCTATCCCGTTAGCTAATCAAAATACACGGCAGAACCAAAAGTAATATTTGCTGAAACAAATTCAATGCAGAACCTAAAGGATTGTAGGCCTATCTGTTAATAAACGTTCACAGGAACATCCATCTAAACTTAAAGTTTCAGTTACTACATTGACTTCAACCAGAAAATGAAAACCCAACCGTTGATGGGCCAGGCCAAATCACCTGAGATTGAACCTTCGCCTTCGTTTTCTTTCTTTTTCTTATATATCTTCGGCTTAAAGCCCTTATGGACAGTCAATAGAGGGCTCTAAAGGGAAATCAGCCTGCAGAGAGAGAGTCTCAAGTTGTAGGAAAATGTGATAAATAAACTGAGTGAGAACAGAAACTTAAAAACGATACACCAGAAATTCAGGAGACGTCAGCAGCAGCAGAGAGCAGGAATGAATTTGCTCAATGCTGAAACATTTGGAGGTCAGAAGACTCCGCAACTGCACTCGGCAAACTATTCCATATTTTGGTTGTGGCCAAGACAAACCTTATGGCAAACTGAATAGTAAAAATCCTTTGCTAAAAAAACTACTCTCTCTTTGATGGAGCAGCTGAGCATATCAGCTACTGCATTAGAGAAAGTTCTCTTAAAATTTACATAAGACAGAGTTTGAATAGGTTAACCATTTTAACATAGGAAAAACAACCTTCCACTTTCATTTTATTCGTTTTTTCCTTAAGTTGGGCCTAATTCTTTGACGTGGTAAACCAACATTTTCTGAATGAGGAGATGCCTTCACCTATTTCCTCCATATTGAATTATAGAAATTGTATATATCTTGCAAATTAGTCTCAATATTTTCATATATGGTTTAACAAGAGTCCATCTAGTTGATGGTCTGATAAAGACCTTCTCTTTATTAATTTTTTAACCGATACAGCCACTTTGAATCCAGTGAATTATGGAGAGGAAAAAACTTGAACTATTAAGGCTAGGCTAACACTCCCTTAAAATTAATTACGATTAGCTCTTGATAGTAATTATTACCATGGTTATTTTTCGGAAGACTCCAGCCACCTCCCACATTACAACTTATATTTTTCTTGGATAAAACTCATCAAAACGAAAACTTTCTTCTCAGTACATGACCTTCGCAAATGCTTAATAACAGAGAAAAATAATTAATCAAATTACGACTTATAAGGTAACACAGTACCGCCCCTCCCCCCTCCATAGCTAACACGGCAAAATTGTAACCAGTAAACACCCCTAGGTTACGTCACGTTGGTATTTTCAGGTTCTTTTAGTGCCCTGTCATTTCCTAGCCATTTTTGAATGAAAAACCCAAAATGGTTTTTCATGCAAAAATGGCTAACTGGAACCTTCCGAAATGGCTGGCTGGAGTTTTCCGAAAAATTACCGTAATTATAACAGAGAGAAAGTACGGACATGCATCAGAATAGGCTAACTGCATAAAAGACAAATGGCTAATGTATGGTAAAGTCAACATAGCATCCCTACGCCTTGGGTTAGGCCCTATACAGTAGCATTACAACACACTGGTCCTTAACCTAAGTACTCAAACCATGAACACGCAACTAAAATGCAATAATTATTTTATGGAAAAAACACTGATTCAAATGTACTCACTCGTATTCTAACGATCTCTCAACTAGCTTCTGAAAGCCTTTGAAATTCAAATGAATTCGTTAATAGGCTACTAGGAATGGCTGGAGAAAGCACTTAGGCCCATTAGTGGCCAACTAAACGTGTCCCGTCTATACCGTTCCACTTATGGAGCCATTTCTTATTTTCTTCATTCGATTTGGCCTTAAATTGTAACCAAAATCTTTCTAGAATTAATATGTTAAAAAAATATTTTTCCTTAACCTGAGAGTAAATGACCTAAGCATTTTGCATTAAATTAAAAATAATTCACACCTTGATGTCAAACAGTCTGCACTTCCCAAATATTTAATTCAACACTCCAGAAACCGCTCCAGAAACTATCTGAATCATTAGACCCACCGACAGCACCCCCGAAATAATTCTTAATAAAGTTGAGAAAGGTTTAACAGAAAATTTTCTTTCAACGGTTTTAGGACTGGCTAGAGAACAGTGGTCCTTAATCTTTTTATTACTACGTCCCCTCTAAAAGTAGGTCCTTCCCTTCACGGCCCCCTTGCATCTTATGAGTAAAATTCCCTCCCAGATTTAAGGGAGAATAAAAAAAAAAAAAAGAGAGAATGGGTGTTTTTATTCTTTTGGGAATGAATTAGACACTTGACACTGTTTCTTAGCGACTCTTGTTAAGAGAATAACGATTATAATTAAAGAATTTGTAACTTTTCCCTAGGGCTCGCGGCCCGCTTGGAAATTGCTGACCACCGGACTAGAACATTCAAAATTAGAACGGCAGTCCTGTTTGAATATCAAATTCTTTACGAAAATGATCGTAATAAGAGCCTTATTAATTTAAATTGAGATCTGGTATCTTACCTTGTCATCTAGAAGGGCGAGGATGTCTGTTAATTCACAAAGATTTAGTACATTTTCACCACAAAATAAAAGTCTTAACCGGAGACTGAGAAAGAGGCGAATGTGCCATTCTTTCTTTTAAATACTCCTCCTCCGTCTCTCTTACTCCTACAAAGTAAATTAGTCTTTCTGTAGTTAAGAGACTCAAACAAACCAGGAGCTAAATATTATTTCTTTAGAGGAAACCATTTACATTTATTGTATAAGCATATATTGCTACTTGGGGAAGTTTTAAATTACTTTAAATTTAAATGAAAATGATAGCGTGATCTTGTTTATCCCATACCAAGCGAACTTGCTATAGGCCTATAGTTCGGTACTTAACCATTTCGGTAACTTCACCGCTAAAGAAAAGATTCAAAGAAATTACGAATCAACAATTTATTTACCTTCCTTAATAGGAAAGTAATACAAATTTATTGTACCGCTAAAGCCCTTTTGATTGAGCAATAAACGACATTTAAATTCAAGAACTTTGTCATAATGTAGCAAATATTAAACCTGGTTTATAGTAGACAACTTACTATTCGCTTCTCAAAAAATTACTTATTAATTAAATACATATAATATAGGAAGGGGGGACGAACTTCTGACTAAGTAAAGGTTTACCATTCAAATAAATTAATTTAAATAATATACGCGTGCATTACATACGTATCTTTTAATTTGTATTTGATTGTCACCAGATCATGAATACCTAGGCTTACTGTGGATACGTTTGGTTAGTGTGTACTTTTGTTAATTTGCGTTTAATGTAATGTAGAATATTTATGGAAAAACATGGATGATTGAAATTTCATTGGATTCTATATTTTTTTTATATATAATTTAGCTTGTTTTCCTAGGGCCTAGGCTTACCTGGTTAGGTTATGATTTGGGGTAACCTAAGTAGTACGATAACCCAAGATTAATATAACGTGCGCTAGCTTTATCACTACCCCCATTTCCGTACTGTAGTAGTATTCACAATCCCCTTGGCTCGTAGGAGGTAGTGCCTCAGTGCACCTCACGGAGTGCAGGGTACAGTAGGCATTACTAAAGGTTCTTTGCAGCGTCCCTACGAGCCCTAGCTGCAACCCCTTTCATTCCTTTTACTGTACTTCCATTCATATCATCTTTCTTCAATCTTGCTATTCACCCTTTCCTAACAATTATTTCATAACGCAACTGCGAAGTTTTCCTTCTGTTACACCTTTCAAACCTACCTACTCTCAATTTCCTTTCCAGCGCTGAATAAACTCGTAGGTCCCAGTGCTTGGCCTTTGGCCTAAACTCTATATTCCTTTATTCCATTCCATTCCACAACACCCTTGGACATATTAGTGCTGATAAACAAGTGGTCACTGTCCTTCATTTGCTTAATTAACAGGAAAGCAGACTTTTCAATGCAAGAATGGTATATAATGTACAGCATTGAATTACAGTACCTCTAGGCCTATGGTGTAACAATTTAAATCTGGAACAATCATCAAGATGTGGTAAGCTATCAATGAAGGACGAGACGGGAACTTTTGGTACTGAAAGTTGAATAATGTATAAGAAATCATTTATTAGTCAGTTATATGGCGAACTGCCAACGATCAAATTTAAATTGTTTCACTAAGGTACAAAGTACATTAGTATGGCACAATAATAATAATAACAATAATAACAACAACAACAGCTTATATTTCATCCCTCTAAACTTGATAAAAATGCAGATTTTGAATTCATGGTTGTAACAATGTATGTGAAACAAACATTTTAATGTGAAAAGCATTGAATTGATATATTGAGGTATATAGGAAAAAAGCATTGAATGGATATATTGAGCTATATAGGAAAAAAACAAAGTTTATTTCAAATAACAGAACTCTCAGTTCTGAACCAATCTGACAGAAATAATTTTGAATTTTCCTGTTCCCTATGAAGTATAGAAAGATCGGTATGGGACTTGTCCAGCTGGTATATTGGTTAGTGTCGTGGCATATGACACTCATTTGTCGTGGGTTCGCATCAGCCCCGGGGCGATGAAAAATCACTGGCTCTATCATGATTAGTTACTGCTGCAGTGTGGGGTCTGCGGTGGGAGGCTGAAACCAATTCTTTGGAAGCTTGAATTTCAGGTCGATGGCCCCTGTGCACTTGTTCCACGTGAATGGGTTTCACTACTGAAATAATAATAATAATAATATCTGCATCTTTGTAACACCTCAACTTTTCAGATCTCAAACTTTGCGGATTTCTGTAGTACTTACCAGCAACCATGATTATTTTTCGCTATGCTATTATTTTAGATCTCACACATTTTTAGGTAAACAGTATCTCCTAAATTAAATGTGAAGTGTAAATTACAGGTTAGTTTAGATTAGGAACTATGTGGAATTGCTCTTAGTTGTAAAATATCAGGAAAGTTTTCAAATGAAGGCTATAACACAGAAGGGTCTTTGTTACTTAACGGACTTTGTTATTTATCAGAAAGGCCAGACCCCCAACGTCTCTGTTAAGTTGAGGTACTACTTTCTTTATAAGTTTAAGTTGTGGTAATACTTTCTTTATGAATAATTACTGAATTTTTTTTTCTGGTATTGTTAACAATGTTGACTTAGGCCTAGTAACCTGAAGAAGCCGCAAACCCCTCGCTGAGTTTATCAACAGGGCATCTGAAGTCAGCTGGTTATATAAAGGTGATACATTTAGAACTGATAAACCCGTCTACATATTTCATTTTAACTCAGTGATAAACACAAGACATAGTTCCGCTAAAATTGCTTTTTATTACATACATCATATTACACATTGATTCGTTAAAGCCTCGTAGAAAGTCATGCAAAAATACATCTTATTGTAAATGATCGCCATATGACAATTCTCTATAACTTCTGTGGTTACCCACTGTGTAATAGCTGGAATAGGCAAATATATAAGGCATGCCATCACAAAATAAAAATGCGCTTGACTGCATGTCAGTGGACTAGATTACTGTGCACATGTCAAATTTCAAAAAAAGTACTAAAAAAAAGTATGTAGTACACAAGATTATGCTATTTAAGATTTATTTTCCATAAAAAGAATGAGCCAGTAGTCAGAATGCAAGACTGCAAAGAAACTGCAAGTTATTCTTATACATACAAAATAAAACTGAAAAGCCTTGCTTACATTTTTAAGAGATGTTACTGAAATTAATATGTTTCATGAACCATAAGTGCTGAAAAGAATTTACTGACAAAAAGAACAATTTTCAACTGAGAAAACTCACATTAACAAATATTTTGCCTCTGAAAAAAAAAAAAAACAGGCTATATGAAACATCCTCTTGTTCCGAACAACTTGGAACTATCCATCATAAGACTGAGTTCACTGAACTTGAAAGATTGGCGATCAAATTTTAGCTCTTTGTAACTTTTACATGTATTATATACAAAAGTTCATAGGCTAAATCTAATAGCATCAATTGTAGAGGAAAAACATAGTCATCTATCAGCTACTGTAACAACAAGTAAGATGATAAAACATACCTACATTCCTTATGAAAAGGGTTAACCAGACCACTGAATTAAGTTTTTTGCTAGGCTAGAATTTCAGTTGTTACATTTTAAATCTAGTTCCAGAGGTCCTTTATTCCTCACACCGTTGGACTGTGGAACAGTCCCCCTGAGGATGTTGTGCAATTGGAACTTCAAAAGTTCAAGCAAAGACACAATACATTACTACCCTAATACTATTCTCCTTGCATTTTAGTACATTTATATCTATTTATTAATTTATTTTTTCCTCTTTTAAAAAAAGTGAGAGCTCATCTTTCTGTATTTCCCTTTACTTCATTGTACTTCTTCCTATTGTACACCATATTCTTTGTAAGCTTGAATTTCAAGTCAATGGCCTTTATGGGCTTGTTCCATAAGAATAGGATTCATCTTCTGAATAATAATAATAATAATAATAATAATAATAATAATAATAATAATAATAATAATAATATAATAACAATAATAATAACAACAATAATAATAATAATAATAATAAGTGTAAAGTATAGGTCAGTTTAAGTCAGGAACCATGTGTAATTGTTGTTAGCTATAAGATATCAAGCATATAATCAAATAGAGGCTATAACGCAGGGTCTTTGTCACTTAATGCACTTGTTACTTATCAGAACACCAGACCGTTAAAGCCTCTTTAAAACTGAGGTGCTATTGTTTTAATTACATTCTTTCTGATCTGGGCTACAATCACCCTAAACTGGAAAACCTTTGCAGAGAACTATGACCTAAGTATTGTAATATATGTACTTTTTATAGTACTGTGGCAGTAAACAGCAAAAAAATCTATATCAAATACTTACATTCACAACAGACACATAACCTACATGCACAAAATTAAAATTTGAGATGCTGTACAGTACTTTGTTATAAGCAGACATGCAACATTCACAATATAAAACACCACCCTACTTTCGAGCATTCGATTGCAAACATTCAGATACAAACAAACAGGATGGCAAATTAAAATTGTGTTCAGAGTGCTCCTCTTTGCCACCTGTAAGTTCAAATTTTGTTTTGCTTGTCTATTCTGTACATACAGTACCGTATGTAGTGTACTGTATTGTGTTTTAGGATGAAAAAACAGTACAGTAACCAACTTACAAACAATTCAACATACAAACGGCTGTCCGGAACATAACTCGTTCATAAGTAGGGTGGTGTCAGTAGTGCTTTCTCGTTTACCTGAGCTAGAGATTGATACAGGCCACATTGCAACACAAAGGCTGTGTGTAAAGTCATTTTGTACAGTCTCTGCTAATCATGCTATTTGTAAAGTCCCCGCTGAGCAAGTTTTCTTTGGTGACGGCCCATTTTCTTTGTATCTACAATTCGTCACACTTGATGGGCCAGGTCACGTAAATTCAATCATTTAAACTGTGTATGTAATTATTTATCTGTCCATCAATTATGTACTGTGTATTTCTTCTTTCGCAGGCATCAAGATTGTATTCAACTTTAATTCTGTCTATTTTCACATTGTAAATTGTACTCGTTCGCTGTATTTATTATTAATTGTTATCGACCTCAGGTCACCCTTGCTTCCATTGTTTTCCGCGGCGCGACACCAGTCTGCCGCTATATACACCGCCTGGATCATGAATAAATCAGCAGTTCACTTTTACCTGCTCGTTTCTTTTGCACCTCTTAAATGTGTGTGTCATGTACCATAAGTTCAATAAGGAGATGGCCACTTCAGTTTTGACACCAACACCGAAAAATATTGGCTAACCGGTGCCAAGTATGGCAGAAAGATTCTGACTTTTGGTAGCAATGTATTTTTGGCCAGCTTACCCTTCTATAATCAGTTAAATTAACTGACTTATTATCTTTTAAGAATTGTTACATTTCAAAATGTATCAATTCTTAAAATTGGAAAGATTTGAGTTATACACAAAGTTTAAAAAAAGTCATTACATAACTAAATAATACTTAACTGTGTGCATACACAGAATGTGTATGTGTGTGAGAGAGAGAGAGAGAGAGAAAGTTGAAAAGCAAGGATAATGGTGAATGAGGATGGAAAGAAGCTTTGTGACAAATCTGCATAGAGAGAGAGAGAGAGAATTTACATCATAAAATTCTTTCTCCTTCATCTAAACCATATAATAGGCCATGTATCTTACACATTTCTTTGATAGACTCCAGTAAATTTATTTTTATGCCCAATACAAAATATGCAAGTAATTATTAAGAGTACCTGTACATAGTTATTTATACATGGGATTCAACTTCACCATTTTATGCCTCAAATACAGTACAGTAATATCATCTACCACCCTCTTCCTACAGATGATGGCTTTTATATAATAATTTCTAATTCAAGATGTCAATAGCACCACATTAGAGCACATGAAAGAGAACTGTATCAGTTTGAGAGAGTGTGAGAGAGAGATTCTCTCTCTCCAATCAGTAGTTTTTACTGTATACATTTTGATGAAATGTTTGTTCTTTTAAACTCTATCATGAATTACTGTGGATGGACAGACCTATACTGTGCTGCTGCAATAAAAATGCAGCGAAAATAGAATAGTATTGTTAGTGTTGTACACAGAGCACATACCGTAAGTGAACAATATGTATACATAGTATGCTGGGGTGATTAAATGGTTTTTATTTCTTTGATTTCATAGTATGAGGCCAAGTTTCTTCAAGTAAAAAGTCCCAGTTAATTCATTAATTTCATATGAACATGGGGCAACTAGGAAAACCTAACAATTAAAAAAAATCTAAGTCCTACAAGCCCTGAGTTATCAAGGTCTTATTGTGCTTACGTATCTGATTGCATGAAGCACAATAACCGTACAAAATCAACACCAAGTTTTTTGAAATTTTAGTTAAAACATGAAGTGAGCTATGAACTCAAAGGCAGATATCTGTAACTAGGTTGAAAAGGCTCCTAGCATCTATATTTGGTACAGTAATGTTTTTCAAGATGAATTGGAGCCACTATCAAAATACCTCATTCCTACAGATTTCCAGAAAATCAAAGGGATACCACTTTCAGCCAAATGGGAAAAGGTGAAAATGTATAGTGAAAAAGTACATTCATTATTAGTGCATACACACACACACACACACACACACACACACACACACACACATATATATATATATATATATATATATATATATATATATATATATATATATATATATATATATATATATATATGTGTAAATATATAAATATATATATACTATATAATATATATTGTATATATATATATATATATATATATATATATATATATATATATATATATATATATATATATATATATATATATATATATATATATATATATATATATATATATATATATATATATATATATATATATATATATATATATATATATATAGACACACCTTTCACACGCAGTCCCCGGTTACCAACGGGGTTCCGTTCCCGACAATGTGAAGATAACCGAAAATCACCGGCAACCAAAAATCGGCGATAATGGTGCCGATCCTTGGTTATTGGCGCCGATAACCGGGGATCAGTGCAGCTGATAACCGAGGATCAGCTCCGATAACCGAAGATCAGCACCAATAACCGGGAATCAGTGTCAAAAATCCGGTTATCGTCATCACTAGACAAGCACCATAAAACCGGATCGCCGATAACCGGGACTGCCTATACTGTATATATATATATATATATATATATATATATATATATATATATATATATATATATATATATATATATATATATATATATATATATATACAGTATATACATATACATACATACACACACACATATATATATATTAGTTACACCTCAAGTTAGCAGACTTGTGTACTTATCAGGTACCATATCAACATTATTTTTCCATATGATACTATTTTCCAAGTGGTAAATTTTGTTATAAATCTCTACAATTGAATGTGAAGAGTAAAGTACAGCTTAGTTTAGGATAGTAACTATGTGGAATTGCTGTTAGCTGTAAGATATCAATAAAATATTCAAGTGCAGGCTACACTATGGGGTCTCTGTTACTTAATGGACTTTGTTACTAGTAATCAGAAAGACCAGGTCCCAAAAACATCTGTTAGGTTGAGGTGCTACTGTATATATGTATGTGAATGTATCATCACTATACAGTACACTATTTATACTCTTCCACATCCAAAGCACATCAGAAGGGTTACATACAAGCTATACAAAATCACTAATACACTTCAGAGAAGGATGACACTTTGAAGAGAAGTATGACATTGTCTAAGATATTTCCATTTTCATCACCACAGCCACAGTAAATACTCTAGTCAGATAAAAACTAACTAACTTACATTTGTGCATGTTTTTTTAACCATCTAAATCTTGACTGAGGTATAGAGAAATAGCACCAGCAACATTTTTTCCACACTGTGAAAAATATTAACTAATTTCCTATCAGGAACTTTAGCCAAGTGCCAAATTTTGCTTTCAATCCCTACTGCACCAAATAATTACATATGCAAATAATTCTACAAAGAAATGTTAAGTATCAAAAAGACAAGTTTTTCATTCTGCCTCATCTTAAGAACAAATGAAAAGCCTATTGCATCCAAAATGCCCTTAGTTTTGTGCCAAAAGCCAACTGTAAACAAAGTGACACTCATGAAATATCTGAAAATCATTTCAGTGGGCTTCAAAAGAGAGAGAGAGAAAGAGAGACTAAAATGATGTGCAAGACACACGTTTTTAGACTGCTTCAGCTAGGATGTGAACAGAGGGACTCACAACATAACACCTAAACAGAAAATATATGATGTGTGCCCTGCTACACTGGTTCTCCTTCCTGAACTCAGCCAAAAAAGGACTTGTTTTGTCACTTTTACAGGAGAGCAGAGAGCGGCTGATGCTAACGACAAAGCATGGATATCATCAGCATAAAATTCCGAAGACGCGAGTTCTCATTTTCATCCAAGAAGACAGAAACGGACCCATGTCGTTCACTGTTCTGCAGCTAAGTCTAATACTACATAAATGCAACGACTTCATAATAACATAAATGTGTTTGCATAAAATAACATACATGTGTTTACATAATTACTTATTCTACAGTATTTACAAAAATACTTTTCTGTAATAAAATCTGAAATCTGGCTTAACATACATTCGGTGAAATGTGACCACTTTCTGCATGCAATACACAAATAATAAACAAAAATACCATAAAAAAAATCATGAATATTCTTCCAGTATAAAATTTCTTAGCATAATTTATCAGCAAAAAAACTGAATGTAGCACAGCTTGAGTTTAAAAGCTACACAATATCTGTAATGCAGCATATGTATGAACATTTAGATAAATACCTCTTGAACCGAGTTACATTTTCACAATTGACATTTAAAATGCTCTCTTCATGGGTTAGTGTGCCATCAAGAATTCTAAAATCTTTTGCTAGACTTCTGGACAATGGCTCTAAGTACCTGTATCATGTCTACTGGTCACATTCGTCAAAACTCTATGTAAATACAACAATCAGAACAGTTTGATAATTTTTCCACTGTATAACTTGAACTTCAAAATGAAACTGACATAAAGGAACTCTCCCTCAATCCAGATTTCGAACCAAGGTCATGAGGGAAAGCTCGTACAGATACACATTTGGTGAATTCAGATATCATCGCAGAGCTGACACACCAAAATTTTCAACGGTTGTGGAGCATATTTTGGCAGTGTAATTTCCTGGTTGAGTTTACCAGAACTGTGTAGACATTAGCGATCCTTTTACTTCTCTTCTCCATGTTTAAGGGTAATGTTTGTGATTTTTTAATTACACGTGGCACTACACTGCAGTCTGAATAGCCTGAAATGCATGAAAAGTTTTATTATAACTCTGCATGTTATACTGTACAGTACAGTATTGTACTGTAATCTGTACTGTACTCAGCTGTTTCATTACAATACACCAGTTGGTCAGAAAATATTATGAGCGAGCAATCAAATTCTAAACGGTGTCAAAAGTGAATGAAATTTATGGAAATTAGACTTACAGTACATGGTTCACTGTTTGGTCCAAAACTTCAATAATTTTGCTACAATTATCTACTATAATTTATTAATGACTTTTCAGTATATTGAACAACTAAAAATGTTTACCTTTTTCAAATTCACTCCCGTCATGTCATTTATCATGTCTGGGACACTCACAGCAATATCGATTACTTCTTTCGTCATTTTGTGAGCACCTAAGGCACTGTCCCCTGTGGACACCATCTTTACTGATCTGGTGTTTGCCAGAGCCTGGCCAATGTTTCCAATCATCTGAGGTAAAGGAAATGAACATTAAACTTTTTACTCCATAATGTATTACAGTATTGCCTAATTTTATATCATACTTATCAGTTTGGTAATATGCTTGCACCAGTCAAAAACATTTGGAAATGGACTAATTCCTTCTCTTTTTTATATCTTACTGTTATTACTGTATTATTATTATTATTCAGTATTGAAACCTATTCATATGGAACAAGCCCATCAAAGGGGCCACTGACTTGAAATTCAAGCTTCCAAAGAATATGGTGTTCATTAGGAAGAATTAAGAGGAAGTAAAGTGAAATACAGAATGAAGAGATCCCACTTATCATAAGATAAAAAAGTATTAAAATGCAATTAGAATAGTATTAGGATAGTAATGCACTGCATTTTCGCTTGAACTTCTGAAGTTCCAATTGCACGACATCCTCTGGGAGGCTGTTCCACAGTTCAACAGTGTGAGGAATAAAGATCCTCTAGAACTGAGAAGTTTGACAGTGAGGCACATTTACTGCATGTTGCTGTTCAGCAAATCTGGTTGCTCTCAGCAAGTAAAGGGGACCAGGGATCAATTGTGAATGTGAAAGATTTCAGTGACAGAACAGATACAAATGAGACAAGTCCTGCCAGAAAATGAAATTGATCTCAGACTTTCTAAGGCTCTGTATTTCCTCCTATTATCAAATGCTCTCTGTTTTGGAAATTGGTGAATACCATATTCATCTTTTCATTATCAATAATGCCCATAATTAACCTCAAAAATTTTCTTAGCATACAAGAATAATAGGAATATCAGTTTTACGCTACATACGTAATTTGATGGAACAAAAATTTGTTTGCACATTTTGCACCAGAAGATATAGCTTACACATTACTTCACTTCTTATTAATCTAAACACATTCTGAAGCCAGGAAGTAATTCAATAAGAAGTACTGTACACCTATTCAGACGACGGTGCTATAATAATTGACTTTTATCCCAAATTATTTGTTTTTCGAAAATTAGAACCAAACTGACATTATTAGTGAACTACCTAACATGTAAGTGTTAAGAATCATTAATTAATCAAAAGAATAAGTTTGTCAAGAGGGACTCTTAAAAAGTTATTGCAATTCAGTTCTCAATTATATTATACTAAATTTTTCATAACAAGAACTCTAGGCATGAAGTCGGTATTTCACAAAAATCTATTTATCTTCCCATTCGCTGGATATCTCACTCACTTTCAATTCTATTCTGAGATGGAAACAATTCAAAAACAGCAATAATTAAGCAAATTAGTTTCTTAAATAACCAGTGAAAATCCAAGCTCAAGAAAGTTTAAGAAGCTGGACTGCTAGGCTGGAAGACACCAAACAGACTGAATGAGAACTAAAAAGCAGAAGGTGAGGAAGCTCAGAACTGTGGTGGGGGGGATGGTGCAAAAGATTTTTATTACTGCCTACATTATACCATTCTGGGTACACTACAGTAGTAAGACAATGTGGGAGTGATATCCTCTTAGATATCAAAAGTTCAAGCAAAGATGCAACGCATCACTACCCTAATACTATTCTCCTTGAATTTTAATACATTTTTATCTCTTTATTAATTTATTTTTCCTTTTTTAATGTTAGATCGCTTCTTCCCGTATTTCCCTTTACTTCCTCTTGCTTCTTCCTAATGAACACCATATTCTTTGGAAGCCTGAATTTCAAGTCAATGGCGCCTGTGGGCTTGTTCCATATAAATGGGGTTTATCTTCTGAATAACAATAACAATAATAATAATAATATAGACCTACTTCAGTTTTCTAACCTCAAATGACTTGATTTATTCAAATTGAGAGAATAAGAAATTTTTCCTTGAAAGAAAACAAACCTTTGGCAAAGTGTTAAGGTACATGTCCAAGATGGCAGCCTTTCCAAACTCGTCGTAGGCTTCAGCTTTACTGTGCAGCTGGGCAGCGTCAGCCTTGGCTCTCTTCTCGATGGCAAAGGCTTCGGCTTCACCCTTGAGCTTGATTGCTTCAGCCTCGGCTTCGGCTTCAAGTACTGCCTTCTGTCTCTCTGCTGCTGCAATAACCTCTAGCCTTTAGATGTAAAAGGTATTTTTGGCATAAGATGTGCAAATTCAGTTCATTTACGAGAATTAGAGACATTTACAATACTACATACAAATAGATATATCTTCTCAGATGACAACGTCCTTAACAATTATGATACGCAATATATGAAATAACTTGTTGCACTGAAATGCAGTTGCAATCTATATAGGGCTTCTGATGAGCATTTTTGAACTCTTCCAACTAGACAAAAAATGTCAAACATATCACTGAAAAGATCATGTTCCTTTTCTTATAACTTTCTTCAATTTTGAATGATTTACATTAAAAGTACTGACTGAAGAGACAAAACACTAATAAAAATATCAAGAGAATCTTGATAGGATGTCATTTCATCTCCCGGAATAAAATCTGCCTACAGGTATTTTCTTCACTGAGGTGGTACTGCCGCAAAGAAATGCCATTCAAGAATAGTTTCAAAATTTTCAATTGTGGTGACTTAAGCAAAAATGGAGGATAGGCATTCTATCTTACTCAGCTGGCTCTTCATTTTTTCTTTATTATAAATTGTCACTTGAGAGGAAACTACTTTTTTTTAACCAATTTCAAAGAACATTAGGATAGTACTATTTCAAAAGCAACTTGCTGTTCTCTATCAGTCAGAGAATATTAAGATAGTGTTATTCTAGAAGCAACCTGCTGCTCTCAACCTAATTCAAAGGATGTTAGGACAATACTGTCTTAAAAGCAACTTGTTGTTCTGTAATCAAAGTTACAGGATATTAGGATTGTACTACAGTAAAATGAACTTGCTGTTCTTAATCAAGAAACTGGTATTTTCAAGCCCAACTGTCGATAAAACTATCAAAATTCATCAAACAATTTTTGGGAGTTTGCAGACAGAGACAAACAAGCAAAGAGATACAGTACTGTTAATACATAACCTCTTTCTAACTTCACACATAGACTTGGCTAGCTCTCAAAAGCACTCTGTAGAATGTCTGATGCAAATGACAAGCAAAGAATGCTATGTTTTCATCGTATCCCCTCCCAAAACAAATAAAAAATACTGGAAATACAATTGTACATCTAAAAATATGAGTTACACAGGAAAATATACTGTTAACATACCTTAAAAAATATCCAGAGAGAAATGACAGATATTGTACCTGTATTTTTCAGCAGTGGCAGGTTGTTTGATTGTAGACTCAATGTGCTTCTTACAACGTTCAATTTCCTGTTCTTCCAGTGCAATCTGACCCTTTCTCTCCACAACCTGTAATCAATTACTGTATGCATTAGTTGTCATATAAATTTCCTTATACAGTACAATGGATATAAAATTTAACACAATGGGGCTGTGTGATTATTGAACTACTGTAATGGAAATGGCTGTCCTAAAGCGTGGAACATTACAGTATTTCAAAATCACTGCTAAATCATTATCCTACTAGCACTTGGTGACTTGACTGATACATACAAGTTGACAAGTTCTAAAATTTTAGCACATTTAATAATCATAATAATTGCATTATGTCACTCTTGAGAATTGTAAAATAAAAAAGATAAACTGCTCTAAAAGAATTAATTTGGTAAGCAACAATAACTTGTGTTTGCTGTTGCAATAATTCTGTAAAATCAACAAGCATTTAAAAAGAGAAAAAGACACTATTTGCTTATACAGTATTATAATCCAAATGGATATGGTAAGTACCGTACTGTTAGGATCATGTCAGATAATGTGATAGTAATGATTTTGGATCAAAAGTGAATGACAATGTGCAAACCTTGGTCTCCATTTCTTCCTCTCTGATTTTCTGTCTTGTGATGCACTCCTGCAGTGTGTAAGCCAAATCAGCTTCAGCTTTCTGGATGGGACAGAGAGAAATATATCAATATTTATAACAACAATTAAAATTCTTAGGAATGGGTGAGTCTAATAAAATGAAAATTTTCTGGGAATACTTTACTGGGAGAAATTCTTTAGTGTATTTCTAGCAAAATTCTATATGTTGTTGATATTACCAGAGATAGAATTCAGAAATATGTAAAATGAAATTTATGATGAATACAGTATGAATCAATTGAACGCAGTATGGATAGCCTAAACTTTTATTTTAAACTTTCCCACTGGGGATTCTTTACTTCTGTTCTCAAGGTTTTGCCTTGTGAAAACCCACATGCAACTAGATTTGCTGAACAGCAGCACCAATATACAGTAAATGTGCCTCACTGTTGAACTTCAGTTCCAAGGGTCCTTTATTCCTCACACCATTGGACTGTGGAACAGCCTCCCAGAGAAGTTGTGCAATTGGAACTTCAGACGTTCAAGTGAAGATGCAATGCATTACTACCCTAATACTATTCTCTTTGCATTTTAATAAAATTTTATCTATTTATTAATTTATTTTTCTTTTTTAATAAGTGAGATCTGTTCTTTCTGTATTTCCCTTTACTTCCTCTTATGTATTTCTTCCTAATGAACACCATATTCTCTGGAAGCTTGAATTTCAAGTCAGTGGCACCTGTGGACTTGTTCCAAATGAATAAGTTTCATCTACTGAATACAGTAATAATAATAACATGCCTTAGATGGTGGTGTGCATTCCCTTTTCTCTTAAAATGCATTTTTACTTCAAGTTATTATTTGGTCATGTCAGATGATTCTGCTCTTCAAAAACAACCTTCCTACCTTCTTGGACATTTTTTCATGCATTCTCTCTCTCTCTCTCTCTCTCTCTCTCTCTCTCTCTCTCTCTCTCTCTCTCTCTCTCTCTCTCTCTCTCTCTCTCTCTCTCTCTCTCTCTCAATTTTGTCTAACGTAACTCATTCATAAGTATTAACCTATGAATGACGGAGATGAACCTCAGACATTACTGGGAAATTGTTCCTTTCAGATCAACAAAAATGTTAAGCTTGGAGGTAAATACTGTACAGTATTAACAGCTCGAAACTTAGAAGTAAACATTAACATCTTAATACTAGGCAGCACATCTCTGCTCTTACGTAATTCCCACAGACTCCAAGACCACCATACAATTACAGACTTGTTAATCCTAAAGTATTCAGTAAACATACAATGATGGCAATGTGAATATTTACCTTGGTGTTAACTTCTCTATCATATCCTGCTTTCTGAGTCTCAAAGTCTCTGTTGGCTTGGGCTTTCAAGGTTTCATTGGCATATTTTGAAGCAGTTAGTTCTTCGTCTGCAATTGCCTTCTTGATGGAAGCATCTTTCTGGGCTATGGCCTCCCCTATACGGGCGTCTCTTTGAACCTCTGCAGTTCGGGACATACCTAAGGCCATCAAATATCCCTGAAAGAGGTCAAGATAAAACCACAAATGGTACTGTGTATTCCAGATGAGTGACTTTCAAAATGGAGTACAATTATGCAGGGAACAGGTATAGGTGCAGAAAATTATGAAAAGTGAGGGGCAATTTAAAATTATCATTGTAATTGGGTCTTGTAGATATATAAAACTACTGTATATAATACTTGTGTTTAAGTAACATGAGACATAAAATAGCTTATGCAAGTAATCATTTCAGTTTTGCAAAATAACAACAGTACAAAAATATTACTGCCACTGTGTAACACCATAAAGTGGATAAACCACAATATGGCACTGAAACAGGTAACAATATCCAGTACTGTACTTTTATATCCAGTTCAATTCATAATTTCTCTTTTGTGCCTAAGATAGTGACAAATTTCACTAAATATCATCATACACTCATTTTTAAAATTACCATCATTGTCTTAACCTTCATTGCAGTGCAGTATCAAAGAGTATCAGGGTTAAGATACTTCACACATGAACCAATATTAAACTTGGGAATAAAGTGTAGAGTACACTTTCTTGTTCACTGATTCAAGAATAATTTTGAAAGCTTAGAGTGTTAGCATTCATTTTACATGATTCTATATGTATTCCTGTGTGTTGGTATCATTCCATCTATTTTCTGTATGGCATACAGCACTTGACTGAAGTTTTTTTTTTTTTATTTTCATATGTACCATTTTTGATGAGAACATACTCCTCTATTTTTGCATATAGCATACTTGGCACTGAGGCACCCTCTCTTCCATTTACTGGCACTTGCCAAGTAATCATGATGCTGAGGACTTTTCTATTGAATTGTTGGAAATTAAATTTAAATACTAAAAGGATTTTCCATTCATTTTCATATACATCATTTCTAATTTTGATGTTAAAGGTCCTTTCTTTAATTTCTGTCTTTAGCACCCTGATACTGAAGGACCTTTACTTTATTTTTCAAGGTTGTAAATCTGATGTTAAATCAGTGGTTCTCAACCAGGGGGGGAAGTACCCCATAGGTGGGAATTTCTGAGTTTTGGGGGGGGTGTGATCAAGAATTTTTAGTAGTACAGTAGAACCCCGGTTCTCGACCGTATCAGAACTCGACATAATCGGATTTCAATGCGAAATTTTTAGTGAATTTTGCATCGGAGCTCGAACAACAAACCAGATTCCAACCCGATGAATCACATATTGTTTGTAAACAAAAGTGTTTCGGTCAGCAGCTGCTAGTTGGTGTTCCCACACGTCGTTTAAAGCCCGCTTTATTGAAAGATATTTCAAAGTGAGTTTGTTTACACTATTCCAGTAGACTCTTTTATGAAATTTACCATAAGTTAATATTGAATGTAAACAACGTTTATGTATTACCGCGATAGGCTACCAGGGTGGCTTTTGGTTTGTTTCACAATGCCGACGTAACTTAGACAATTTTTCTTAAGTTTGTGATAACAGACATAATCGGCTTATTTTTAATATTTTATTAATTTACTGTAATAATTAGGCTTGGTTTAAAATGTTTTATTATGTTAGCAACAGTTTTTGTCCCTACCCATTACAGTACATACTGGTACCTGGCCCAGCCTAAGCTATGGCGCTCGGTCAACCATCGGTAATACAGCCGCATTGGACGTAGGCCAGTTTTTTTATACAGTATACATTTAAATATGAAAAAAGTGCTTCTAATACGGTAAGTTATTTAAATCTGAACTTATTTAATTGTAATTTACGTGCAATGTTTTTTATAAAAAGGCAAGGTTAGGGTAATGACTGGTGGTCAAGAACGGATTAATCCATTTTCAATTATTTATGGGAAAAATTTATTCAGATCTCGACTGAATCGCATCTCGACGCTTCTTCTGGAGTGGATTAGCATCTAGGACCAGGGCTCTACTGTATAAGCATATTATTTAGAATGCACCTTTTGAGGCAAAAAATTTTGGAAAGGGGGAGGGAGAAACGACATTCAGACATATGATGACAGGGTGCATGGGCCAAAAAAGGTTGCAAACCACTGTGTTAAAGGATCCTTTCCTTTTATTTCATATGGCAATATTCATAAATAGGAATCATTCCAATATATTTGCTTTGGATATATTTGATGTTAAAGCAGTCATTTCTTTCAGGCAGGCTATTACTGCAAACAGTTTGTAAGTTCTAGTATAAGGCCTTACACAATTCAGTTCACAAGAGGATCAAAGGGGGGGCACCTGGGCACGTACCCCCCATGAAAAATAATTATAAAATAATAATATTGAAGATTTAGACAATAACATAAATAGATAATGGAAAAATAAAAGAAATGGATTACAGATATATATATATATATATATATATATATATATATATATATATATATATATATATATATATATATAGGCAGTCCCGGTTTCTGACGGTTCCGGCTACGACGTTCGAGGTTACGACGCTTTTCAAATATATTCATCAGAAATTATTTCCTGGCTTACGACGCATGTTCCGGGGTTCTGACGCGTGGAAATGCGCCGATCTGACGGAAGAAATATGGCCCCAAAACGGTAGAATAATCATAATTTGAAGGTTTTTTTATGTAAAACTCAATAATAATGCAGTTTACATCGTTTTCAATGCACCCAGAGCATTGAAAGTAAGGTTTTCTTAGGATTTTTGACGATTTTCGACGATTTTCGACGATTTTCCGGCTTATGACGATTTTCGGGTTACGACGCGGCGCAAGAACGGAACCCCCGTCGTAAACCGGGGACTGCCTGTATATATATATATATATATATATAATGTGTGTGTGTGTGCACATGTATAATATGAACATTGGTGGCTGCCCCCCCAACCCATGAAATTTTTCTGTATATGCTAGTGACTCAGTTTGCCAGGATTTCTGTCTTGGCTACAACTAAAATATGCAATAGTTTGCCCAATGCAGTTGTGGAGTCTTCTGATCTCCAACTGTTTAAGCAAGGGACAAATTCATTCCTGCTCTCTGCTGACGTCTCCTGAATTCAGGTGTATTGGTTTTATCTTCTAGTCCCTCATATTTAGTTATTTATTTACTCTTCCTTTAACCTGTCTCTCTTTGCAGGCTGATTTCCCTTTGGAGCCTTCTTTGGTTCATTATAGTTTGCTGGCTCTGTCCAAAATGGTTTTCAGCTAAGGATTTAATGAAAGAAAGAGAAAATCTCTGGCACTGACTTGACTATGGGACAGATGTGATTTGCAAAAGGCTGAGTGAGCCAAAGGATTATGTGACAATAATATGGAAAAATTCCATCTATCAAAAAAAGTTGCAAACTTCACTAAAAGCATAAAAAATGGGGTCAGCCTCGTTTCCAGTAAGTATAAAATGGGGTACAATTAAATGACATACAAAATAAATGGGACCTGTTTCAATTAATCATTAAGAAAAACATTAAGTTAGGCATAAAAATTGACATGGTCTTCAGCTAACAGGCAAAAAATAAAGTAAATTTCAGTTATCCTAAAAATATGCCAAAACTCTACCAATCATCACACAATGGCAAAAGTGTCTTACATTGTCATCCGAAACATTCTTGATTGTGTAAGACAGAAGCTGGAGTCCTAGAGTGCAAAGGTCCTTCGACGCAGATTCGAAGACTCTTGTGTTGAAGAGCTTCCTATCTTTATAGATGTCCTGCAATAAGGAATGTCCCATCATGAATTGCAAGTGTTGAAAATACCAAAATAATGACATTTATATTCCAAGTAAATAACAACACAAATACAGTAGATAAATAGATAGATAGAATATACAATTTAGGCCGAAGGCCAAGCCCTGGGACCTATGATGTCAATTAGCGCTGAAAGGAAAATTGAGAGTACGAGATTTAAAAGTGTAACAGGAGGAAAACCTCATAGTTGCGCTGTTAAACATTGTAAGAAGAGGATGAAAGTAAGATGGAAGTAAGAGAATATGAATGGACGTACATTACAGTAAAAAGGAATGAAAGGGGTTACGCCTAGGGGCCGAAGGGACGTTGCCAAGAACCATAAGTAATGCCTACAGTGCACCACATGAGGTGCACTGATGGCACTACCGCCCATGGGGACAAATACAGTATGCTTTAATGAACTGGAAATTTTAACTTAAAGGCAAAGAAAAGGTAGAACTCTTTGCAAAGCAGATCAAGTATGCTCTATTGTATCAGGCTAATGAATAGATATGTATACTGAGTAAATGAAAATATGTCCTTAATGGAGTCACTACAGTAAATTTCTTCTAAATAAAATTATATATGTACAGTTTACAAATGCACAAAGAATGCTCTATATGAAACAAGTACTGCACAAGAAAAATGTTAGTTTCTATTTTAAAGGTTGGGAAGTACTGTATATTTTAATTCTACATAAAGATTAAATATATCCTAAAATTCTACATAAAGATTAAATATATCCTAATTGAAATCTAAAGCCTAGAAATGCGAATCACGAAGGATAAATTTTTTTCCACAAAATTTGAAGGATATATGGTGAATTAACCAAGAAAGCAAAATGAATTTAACTTACATAAAGTTTAAAGCATATATACTTTGTACTTTAGTAGTAGTAATAATAATAATAATAATAATAATAATAATAATAATAATAATAATAATAATAATAATAATAATAATAACAAAGAAGGAAAGCTCCAATACCTCCACAGACATGGTCCCAATGATGCCCCTCTGGTGACCTTCCAGGGTAGAGGTGACCAGATCCTCCAGTTCCCTCTGAGACTTGCCCAGAAAGTTCTCGCAAGCCAGTTCCAGGACCTCTGGAACGTTGCTGCTGATCTTGACCTGATGAGGACAACAAGGACATTCAGATTAGAGAATATGGACAGTTGTCTATAAGGTCAGCTGCCAATAACGTCAGTTTATGTATATACAGATATATCTATCTATATATATATATATATATATATATATATATATATATATATATATATATATATATATATATATGAGAGAGAGAGAGAGAGAGAGAGAGAGAGAGAGAGAGAGAGAGAGAGAGAGAGAGAGAGAGAGAGAGAGAGAGAGAGAGAGAGAGAGACTTGCCTGTGCGATGCCAGTCACTTTCAGTGGTACACCTTTCATAGTATAGACATCCGGAGATTCCACAGTTAGGGCCATTATGTTGAGCGACAGTCTGAAAATGATAACACAAATCCTTTCAGAATTATTTTTATTATTATTATATTAATAATATCATTATTATTATTATTATTCAGAAGATGAACCCTATTCATATGGAACAAGCCCACCACAAGGGCCACTGACTTGAAATTTAAGAAGCTTCCAAAGAATATTATGGCGTTCATTTCAAGGAAGTTACAGAAGATTATAGAAAATACAGGAAAATAGATCAGTTATTTGAAACCAAAGATAAATTAACAAATTAATGAATATATTTAAAATACAAAGGGAACTGCTTCAGGGTAGTAATGCACTGCATCTTCGCTTCAACTTTCGAGGTTCCAATTGCACAACATTCACATTCTTTATCATTATTAGTGTCACTTATACATTATTATTCATTCTTCTTTGTCTATAACTAAACTACAGTATAGCGTGTTCTATATCAAACGACATATGACTAGGACTTAACAGAGATTTGAATATTTTTATTAGTAAATTATTCAGCTGTCATACAGTCCGATAATTTTTTTTTAATTCGAAATTTTTCAGCCCATTACCAATAATGCTTCAGTCGATCTTAAATTGATTTTTATGAAATTTAGGCTTAAGACTTAGAAAAAATCGAGCTGGAGTGGTTGGACACCAACATAGAGGTCCAAAATTAAGGGAGATGAAGTACGAAGGCGCAATGTAATTGCTGGAGGGGCTGGACAGCAAGATTTGCAGAGAGGAAGCATGAATGGATGTAGAGTAAAAGGCCATATAAAAAGTGGGTGCAGCTAGGGGCCGAAGGGAAGCTAAAAACACCCCTTCAGTAATGCCTACAATGCACCTCGCTGACGGCATTACCCCAAATCGGGAGAGAAAGTTGTTGTTCCTCTGTAATGTTTGACTTAAGCAGAAGGTTCTGCACATTCCCTCTGAGTGAAGTCTAGGCCTAGTCCAGTATATCTTACCAAGCATAAACTTTCCTAGGCCCACACTTTCCTTGACGTATATGAAAGACTGTCAACTTCTCTCTCCTTACCTTCGCCATCGTTGGAAACAAGTGAAAGCAATGACCCGTCCACCAACTATCATGGCAGGTTTCTCATATCCAACTCCTGTGTGAGAAAGGAACATTCATCACTATTAGAACATCATTATCATTCAAGGGCACTGTATGAACACGAAAAGATGGTAATCACAAAGAGAAATAAATAGATCAGTTCACTGCAATGTAAAATGAGAAATGAATTAGGTAGTGGTCAATGAACATTTATACATCCCTCTGTCACAGCCACAGTAGCCCATTTGTTCTTCATGAGAATGAAATGTTTAATATCATTACAGTCTCATTATCATCCAAGGCCACTGTGGAACAGTAAAAGATGGTCATCAAACTTGTTAATGAAACCTCCAAAGAAAAATAAGTAGATCAATTAATGGCAAGGCAAAATGAGAAATTACATTGCTCAACGAACATTATATACTGTACATCCCTCTCCTCCCATCGTTTGCAACCACACATCTTACGCACAAAATGACAGATTTCACTGGTATAGAATTAATTCAGTTTTTTACCGTCTTTTTCTATTTGCTTTATCGAAAAATGAAAATCATAAAGTTTCTGTCTCACCAAGACTTTGAAACAGAATGAATAAATACTAAGTGGCAACACCATTGGTGTACTTTTGTTTACCATGTAGTATCGATTGTATACTGTTGATACTTAGTGGTAACCAACAACACTAAACCAGTACCCATCTCTCTCTCTCTCTCTCTCTCTCTCTCTCTCTCTCTCTCTCTCTCTCTCTCTCTCTCTCTCTCTCTCTTTCTCTATCTTTATATTTATATGCATTTATTTAGTTACATATGCCAACATATTTCATCTATTTCAAAACAATATTGAAAATGACAGAGTTAAGGAAAAAGTGTATCTATGTATGAATGTGTGTATATGTATATATATATATATATATATATATATATATATATATATATATATATATATATATATTATTTATTTTTATTAATAAAAATTTATAATTAAGCAGCATAACTGAGAATACACGACTGAGAAATGTAACTGTAAAGCGAAGAATACCAGAATACTAATTTATAGTGTCATTCTCTCTCTATCTATCTGTCTATCTTATCATTGTATATTTACGTTAAAAAGCGTCTTTTTTTCCTCTAATCAAGAATAAGTTCCCTTCAAAAGTCTCTCTCTCTTCCACCCTTAAAAATAAGGGAAGAACAAAACTCGACCTCCCTTGGCCATAGCAGGCTTCTAGTAGTAACCAATGCCTGTAATAATAATAATAATAATAATAATAATAATAATAATAATAATAATAATAATAAAGAAAATGAGAAGGATAAAAAGTAAAAAAATAGTTCTTCGTATGCCGACATACATGTTTGTTTGTATTTGTAAGTCTCAATAACACTCTTCAGAGCAGATACAGTATTATTATTATTATTATTATTATTATTATTATTATTATTATTATTATTATTATTATTATTATTATTATTAGTAGTAGTAGTAGTAGTAGTAGTAGTAGTAGTATTTTTATTTTTTTATTATTATTATTATTATTATTATTATTATTTTTATTATTATTATTCAGTAGATAACACCTATTCATATGGAACAAGCCCACCCCAGGGGCCACTGACTTGAAATTCAAGCTTCCAAAGAATATCATGGTGTTCGTTAGGAAGGAGCAAGAGGAAGTAAAGGGAAATACAGAAAGAAGATATACCACTAATTTAAAAAATAACAAAACAAATAAACATAAAAATATACAAAAATGTACCAGAACGCAAGAAGAATAGTATAAGGGCAGTAATACGTTGCGCCTTCGCTTGAACTTCCGAAGACTTCTATTTAAATGACCCAGAGTATTTTTGGGATAGCTGATCGCTTTGCCGGAGGTCTGAAATCCCTTACTGCGATTAATAGCTATTTGGATGCTTCCCAGAAGCTACCGACCATTGTATGAACTTCGAAATTACTTACGTGTTCTTGTGTCATTTCGCCCCTTTAAATGTACCTCCGTTGAGAGAGAGAGAGAGAGAGAGAGAGAGAGAGAGAGAGAGAGAGAGAGAGAGAGAGAGAGAGAGAGAGTTTTGGAAGGAAAACAATCATAATTATATGAGTCAATAGATGCATTCCAAAGTGAAAATATGAGAGAGAGAGAGAGAGAGAGAGAGAGAGAGAGAGAGAGAGAGAGAGAGAGAGAGAGAGAGAGAGAAAATATTAGTATTTAAGGGGAAAACTAATAATAATGAGAGAGAGAGAGAGAGAGAGAGAGAGAGAGAGAGAGAGAGAGAGAGAGAGAGAGAGAGAGAGTTTTAAAAGGAAATCAATTAAACAAGAAGAAAAGTGAAAGTTTAAGTGAAAATATTAATCACAGAGAGAGAGAGAGAGAGAGAGAGAGAGAGAGAGAGGTAGCTCTGAAGCATAAGATCAAG
>NC_089783.1:33296624-33459124 GCF_040412425.1 Macrobrachium rosenbergii | reverse complement strand
CCGTATCACAAAAACATGGCCGTACATGACTTCGATCTGACCCCAGCATGGAAAAACAATTTTAGGCCTAACTGATTGGTGCAAAATTTGTCACGTGGTGCTCTAGATTACTATGGGCATACAGATCTATTTCTTCTCTTTTTGGAGACAAATAAACTCTTGCAATTTCCTTAAGGCCGTGTCACAAAAACATGGACGTGCATGGCTTCGATTTGACCTGCAGCATGGTAAAATATTAGGCGTAGTTGATTGGTGCAAATTTTGCCATGTGGTGCTCTAGATGTCACAAAAAGCGGCTCGATTAACATAGCTGCCATACCGAGCACAGGTATGTTGCTATGACTACGATCAAGACTTATCGTTATGATATTATAAAAGTAGATAAAAAATGCAATAGAACAGATTTCAATGGAAATTTATCAACTAGGCCTAAGACTGAACGAGAGCGAGCGAACGCATGAGCAGTAGACAGAAGAAACCAACAAAAGGAAAAATTAGACTCATCGTCTAGAAATCAGTAAAGTAGTCACCACTTTCTTCTTCTTACCCAGATTTTCGTACAAGATGCTCCTCAACGTGATGACCTTAATCGTATCGTCGCCAGGGGTCAACAGAGGTCAGGGCATCCCTTTATCAAAATGACGGGAGTTGCCCAGGAGTCGTTCACTAGGTTATTTGACACCTATTTCTACCATAGGAAGGTGTAGGAATGCGTGCTGTTATATCATTTTAGCATCTTGCGTTAAACTCTACGCCGTGTAGGGAATGTTTTCCTTATATTGGTGCAAAATTAATTTTCTTTTAAAAGGAACATGCATATTTTCAATGTTGCCACAAAATGAGGGAAACAAAGCCTAGGGAATTTGAATACAAAAGATAAGTACATCAACCTAAGGAATTAGAATCAAATCCAAAGACAAATGAATAAAGATAAATACATTAACGAAAAAATAAATATACTTCTGAAGAGACGGCAGCTGCTGAGAACTGTCTCAGAGAAGCTGAGACAAGTGAGCCAGGAATAAAAAGAAAGGAGACAATTCCCTGGGGCAGAGAGAGAGAGAGAGAGAGAGAGAGAGAGAGAGAGAGAGAGAGAGAGAGAGAGAGAGAGAGCGCACCCAAGTCAACAGGACTTTTTCATACACTTGAAGTAAACCTTTAACGCTCATTTCTTATTAATAGTTTCCATATTTTCTCTTAATCCGTTACGGCACAAGTCGGTAATTCTATGCATTTATTTTTATGTTATTTCAAAAAATATATATATATATATATATATATATATATATATATATATATATATATATATATATATATATATATATCTTGTTATGTTGTATACTTCAATAACATATTTCCCCCTCACAAATCTAAGAATGGCGTGACCTTGCAAAAACAAAAACAAGTGAAAAATGCGCCGAAGTTGCTTTGGCGCAATCGAGTTTTCTGTACAACGTATAATCAAGGCCACTAAAAATAGATATATTTTTCGGTGGTCTCGGTATAATGCTGTATGAGCCGCGGCCCATGAAACTTTAACCACGACCTGCTAGTGCCTTTGGCCTATATCGTTGCCAGAAGCACGATTATGGCTAATTTTAACCTTATATAAAATAAAAATTACTGAGGCTAGGGGGCTGCAATTTGGTACGTTTGATGATTGGAGGGTGGATGATCAACATACCAATTTGCAGCCCTCTAGCCTCAGTCGTTTTTAAGATGTGAGGGCGGACAGAAAAAGTGCAGACGGACAGAGAAAGCTGGCACAATAGTTTTTTCATAAAAGTAACTCAGCATCTTTACCTCATTTCTCTCGAAAATGAGATAAGCGAGCTTCCAATCTTCATTTGCTAACAACAATTCTATAACCTCATGCTAACAAGTCTTTCTTGATATATTCTCTTAAGGACAAGAGATAAAAAAAAAACATTCTCTTTTCGTACAAAAAAAGAAAGGAAACATCACTATACATAAAGTAGATTCAACCACGAATTTGCAACAGAAATCTCAAACTCTGCCAGCTATCTTTTGGGCACCCCCACCCTTCTCTCTCTCTCTCTCTCTCTCTCTCTCTCTCTCTCTCTCTCTCTCTCTTGAGACGCCTTCTGAATGAGCACAATTATGTTGGAGATAAATTTACGTATGGCGTAACTGTTCATTATAATCACCCCTATATACGGTACATAAACGTTATAATTCTCTCTCTCTCTCTCTCTCTCTCTCTCTCAACCAGAAAGTGAGATAACAGTTGGATCTTGAAATCAGTCAATCTCTATCAAAGATTCAAAGATACAGACTGTTAAAACACGAGAACGCTCTCTCTCTCTCTCTCTCTCTCTCCTACGAAACTATCTTACAGGTGAAGACTGAGATAGCAATTGGGTTTTGAAATCAGTTATGCCTATTAAATATATATACTAATAAATGAAGAGAACTCTCTCTCTCTCCTAGGAAACTATCATGTTGGCGAATGCGATAGCAGATGGGTTTTGAAATGACCCTATCCGTATAGATATACAGTATACTAATGAGAGACGAGAGCAGACATATAAACGGTTTTTAAGTAACTTCCATAGACCTAAGTTAACATGAAAACGAACGTTACATTGAAAACAAACATCTAGTTTAAAAGGCAGTCTTCTTTAAAAAAAACTCAAATTAAAATATCAGTTATTCTAACCAACAACAACAACAACAACAAAATGTTAAGTATACCTTAGTTTTCTAACCAACAGCCAGGCCATAGTGCACAAACCATACGGGTAAGTCATATAAAGCGCGCTATAAATGAACCACGCGCTTATAATCCCCTATGGGACTGTAGTCTCACTCTACTTTAGTGAGAACTCTACGTCTGAATTACTAATAATAATTATTATAGTTCGTAAAGTATCATCATGCATTATCCATCACAATACCGATGCATTCTTCACAGTGCGACTACGATAGTACTATGGACATTTTTGTTTTTTTAATTAGGGGCATTTTTTATTGTGGTAACCTAGTTTTGCGGGCCAACACTGACATGCCGAATTCTGCAAGGCGATCCTTTCTTAATTACACATTTCCTGTCACTCGACGATGCAAAGAGATTCTATCACCGACAATTATATACTCGACCTTAATTCATTAAATAATTTGAGTAAACTGCACAACTATACTAACTATATTAGTTAAAAAGGCGAAAACTATATCCGTAAACAATGTTTGGCAACTCTGAGGTCCAACGATGGGGGCGTGTCCTCGAAGCGCACATGGCTGAGCCCGTGACAACATACAATACTCTGGAGTAGACCATATAACTATTTTGGGCTCTATTTACTCGTTCCGAAGGAAATGCCGATTGAATTAACTCTATAATGCACCTTGACGATACATGCATTGTTAGATGACGTCACATAATGCAGTAAACTATAGCATGAGTTGTATTACTATATCCGTACACATACAGAGCCCATAGCATACTGTCAGCAAGAAGACTTGGAGAATCTTCCTCTGATCTACACAGTCACTAACAACTCGTGAAAATAACGAAAACAAGTTATGTACCTAACGGAAATAAGCAGTACATATATTAATACACATGGCATGTGTTAAAATTCGTGTGAATGAACCATAACAGGTTGATGTTACTCTCCTACAACAAGCATAATAATCAATTTCATGTCTACGCTAAGGGGGAACTGTGGAACGCAGCTCTCTTGCTACGACTGGCCAAAAACCACGCCCATACAACATCGGTGGATACAGGATACATGACGGAAATTCGTTCTATTTCGCACATAAATACATTCATTTCCATTAGATAAATATAACATTTGGACGTTACAAGCCAAGGATGTAGGACTAGTGTTACCTAAAAGTGAAGGCAGCACACGGTCGGATGCATAAACATAATGTTCCCGTAACACGTGTAGGCCTATTGGTTTGGTTTTTACCATAGAGGGTAATAATTTTTTTTAATGTATCTTATTGGAGCATATTAACTTGAAACTTTCATTCTTGTTTCGACAAAAATTTCAAATTACGTGGCTGGAAAAGGAAGTAAACTCTAGGTTATATATATATATATATATATATATATATATATATATATATATATATATATATATATATATATATATATATGTATGTATATTATATGTGTTCATTCAAGGATGAACCGTGGCAACAGGAGTTTTATGCAACTTGGCGTAAGGCCCACTGGTAGCACGGCAAGGCCACTACACACACACACACTCTATATATATATGAATATATATATATATATATACACACACACACACATATATATATATATATATTTTTAAATATATGCGTTCATCCAAGGATGAACCATGGTAACAGGAGTTTTACGCAACTTGGCATAAGGCCCACTGGTAGCACAACAAGGCCACTGCACACACACTATATGTGTGTGTACGTATATGTATAGATATACAGTATATGTATATACACATTATACATATACACACTAAATTATCAGAGCTGACATTACTAAAAATGTAGATAATACGCCATCAGTAATTAATTCCTCTCTTTTTCTAAACAGTTGTCCCCTATCATTAGATTAAAAATACAAGCCTGTAGCCTATCACCTTAGCTGTAGAATTAGACAAAGTATTTTTCCAATAACATGAAGTCGTAAGTGAAAATGCAAGAAAATGAACCAATAAAAGTTTAGTAAAATAGTCATTTAAATAACACATAACAACATCAAGTTAACAATCAGCAAATTACACGGCTGATGAATTGTTTATTCACACTAATAATAATGATCACACTTCCGAGGATATTAGCTCAACGGGCAAAACCCCTTGGGTACTCCAACGGCCATTGATCTGCCCGTGTGCATTCCTTCGACGCTAAGATGATGCCAGCGGACCTCGCAATAATATGAGAGTTTGTATAACATACTACGGTAACCCCGCCATGCGAGAACCCACCCACCACCGGTCCTTTCCCTAAAAAAATTATGGGGTTGCAATCAATACTCACCAGACACCACGAGGACCTCATTCGGCCCGCAAGTCAGGAATATTGGAATCACCATTTCTGAAAGATAAGAGTCTTCTTTTGAAAGTATCACTACACTTTCTGGAGGGGTGAATATAACTCCCGCCGAAGTGGGGATATCGCGTCGAACGGCAACAACCACTATTAGACCCTCCGGCAGCCTCGGGCGCCCGACTACTACCGCGTATATAACTTTTGAGAACGGCCGGTACTTGCTCTTTTAGCTAGGCCGAAGGTATTTAACTCTTCTCCTCTCCTTTTTCCCTTTTATTCGGTATGTTTCTATACGTATCGAGTTCAGGGACGGCCATTTCATACGCCGTTATCAAGGGCGATTTCGCTGTCGTGTAAATGTTTGAAAAGTTCATCATTATTCATGACTACACGTAACGACGGGGACTGGACTGCCAACGGTTGATAATCGTAAGTTGTCAGTGACTGTTTCACTTAGATATTAAACATTGGGAAGGTGAAACTAAACAGAGTAGCTAAAAACAGACAGAATTATTCCGAATATTTCCGTCCGTAAATTTCAGAATTATAAAGGTTTCGCATTATCAACAAAACATGCCACAGGTATGAGGCACGCCTGGCAACGTTTCACACACCCCGTGTCCGAAAGGGTCAACGCCCGCGAGAATTTGTTGTCATTTTTTTATAAATGGCAGTCACAAATAATCATTTATGAAAGAGCGTGTCATGCTAGTATAAAATTAAATTTATTAAATAATATAGATCCATTATTTTTATACTGCGAGTAGGAAGATATGAAGAGACGAATAACGAACTTCGTTCCGGATGATCAAATTCGGAGGTGGTCTCGGCCCTAGTCTCTGTAGAGGGGTGGCATAATCTCAACGCGCATAACATCGCTTTCTACAGACCCAAGGCCAGCCCACGGCACTTGACAGTGACAGTGTCTTCATTCTCGGCCGTATCCCCAGTTTATGTATATGAATCTTCATCACTCAAAGGATTGCTCATATTTTGTTATATAATTTATTTTTTTCAAGTTTAATAGCGCACTTGGTTTCTTAGCATTACATGGACCATCATATTCTTCAATTGCCGTCGTGAATCTTTTTATGAATTTTTACGCCCACGCCATTACTGGGAATGTTCTTTGCCGGAAATGTTTCTATACTTCTCCGAATTGCAAGGCTCTTTAATTATTTACCCGGCATTCGCTGCACGAGAAGGAAGAGCGAAAGTTAACCGCAACATAGTATGGATCGAAATCTGCCAACATGCGTTGTAGGTTGTATAACAACAATCTGACATAATTTTGAATTAAATTTTGACTTCATCCTTGGCGGCTTGTCTTTGGGTACGAGTGATGTCAGTGAAATTCATGGAGAGCCAAACACAGTGTGCCCCGTTCAGCTTGCAATCGAAGATAAATAAAAAATTGAAGGAACTCTATTCAGAAGACGCTCTGGTGAATAAGTTGTGTGTGTGCCTCGGGGAACCATTTATCATTTCCCATAACTGTGCCAGATGGTTTAAATGGGAAACCGACAAACCGTGCCAAGCGATCTTTGCTTTGCATCTTCCATTTTCCCTTTCAATAATTCAGCGACTTTCTACTTCATTTTGATATAGTAAAAGAACTCGTTCATTCATCGTTAACAATCTCTTAATAAGACTGATTTCCCTAAACTGTTTAGAAATACGCTCGCTTAACTGATAAGTGAAAAACCATTAAATTCGTTTGTATTAATGTCTAAACTCATGTTTCAAAAATGGAAGATTTGCCGAGTGATATTAGTAGGCCTACAGGAAATTGAATAAGTAACTTACCTTCTTGTTGTTATTAAGTAATTCAATAGTTACATATGAATACTGTAAATTAGTAGGCACATAGACATTATTACCAAGCTTTCCACTAATTCTCCACTGTTACCTTATTTATAGGCCTTGGTTAAGATACATAAAGATAACCCTTTTAGATCTGTAATTAACTCTGTAGTCTCTGTCTCGTCTAAACTTTCAAAATATCTCTCAAAGTTATTATCCGTAAAGTTTTATGACAAGCAATTTATTCTTGAGATTATTCTAATACTTGTGCCATAATTTCGGTTTGTAGATTACATTTTTGGCAGTTATAGGCCTATCTGAAGATGTGCCGTTTATCAGCTTCACGCTACTGTAGAAGCTGAAAAAGATGGTCGCTTACCCTTTTCATACATTGTTATCGCATGTAAATATTTTCAGCTTAGAAATACAAATTCTCTCTCTCTCTCTCTCTCTCTCTCTCTCTCTCTCTCTCTCTCTCTCTCTATATATATATATATATATATATATATATATATATATATATATATATATATATATATATATATATATATATATATATATATATATATATATGTGTGTGTGTGCGTGTGTGTGTGTGTGTGTATTGTAAAGACATCAGACGTCTCTTCGTTTCCGCATCAGTTACTTCACGCATTGCATTTCTTAATATGTCAAGACTCTCATGTAAATATTCATGTGTAGAATTTTCTGGCCTTTCCGCCGATATGTATTTCATCATTGTACATCTATTATGTCTCTCAAAATTGCCATTTGTTTGTCTGTCAACAAACACAAATTGCGCAGAGTGCGGGTCACGGTGATCGGAGGTCGGGCACCACATTTCCGTCCGCACTTTGTCATGTATACTGCGATTAGGTAATAAGTTAATACCCAGTTGACCTTTCTTGTCTATATATATATATATATATATATATATATATATATATATATATATATATATATATATATGTGAGTGTGTGTGTCCTTTAAATGAGAAAGAGAGAGAGAAAGATATACAATTCATTTCTGTTTACAAAAGGTTGCTTGTGCTAGGCCTAGGTATTGCAAACCATATGCTGGCGTATACATTCTTCAACTATGCAGTGATAAACTTTATCCTTCCCCTATGCATCCCTTTATAACCTCTATATATCCCTATATTCTCTATATAGGTCACCACTCGCTTAGAAAAGTGAGATTCCGAGAGAGCCAGGTCCAGAGATATAGGGAGTCTGGCGGCAGACATCATTGGCGCCAAGCCCATCGATCTGCTCCTGTGGAGAGGATGTTGGTAGGGGGAGGGGCGGCTGAGTGTAAATGGCGCCAAAACGTCTTCACCACAACGGTGAGAATTTGGTAGATTTGTAAATATTGTATGTTTGTATTGTACGTTTTGAAAATAATGTAATATAATAATGATATAACGTAATATACAAATTAATACTGTGTTAATATAATGAAGATAAGGATAATATAATGTAATATACAAATAACATCGCAAAACTTTGTTTATGGTTCTCTATACAAAATATAATGTTTCTCATATGATTATTCAGGAATTGCCAAGAAATTAGAACTCCTATATAGCACACAGATTATTATTATTATTATTATTATTATTATTATTATTATTATTATTATTATTATTATTATTTAAAAAATGGTCTTTATCTACTAAGCCAGCTTCCAATAAACAGGAAGCGCTAAGGCATAAATGAGGAAAACATGATAAATCGAAAAACATTGAGAAAAGTCAAAAAGACAACAGAAGACATACGCAGTCTACGCTGTCAGGGTTTTTCCAGAAGAATGAGAGCATATTTTAATAATAATAATAATCCCCCTTTTTATTCAGCTGGGTGAATTCCAGAGCAGTGCAAGAGAATAGCCATCATTGGAAGAGCGAGTCATCCAGCCAGATGAAACACCACATTATGCAATCCCTCTCTTTCTCTCTCTCATGCACCCACGCACGCACACACTCTCATATTAAAAATGACACAGCCATATTCACGCAACCATTTTGATATAAACGGAATTCATATTCAGTATAGTACTAATAGTAACGGTATAATATGACTGTGAACTAACTGTCAAATGATTATTATTATTATTATTATTATTATTATTATTATTATTATTATTATTATTATTATTAGAGTGCAAAGTTTTTTATTATTATTATTATTATTATTATTATTATTATTATTATTATTATTATTATTATTATTATTATGATTATTATTCAGAAGATGAACTCTATTCATATGAAACAAGCCCACCACAGGGGCCATTGACTTGAAATTCAAGCTTCCAAAGAATATTGCTGCTTTCATTCGAAAGAGGTAGCAGAAGGTGATAGAAAATACAGAAAGAAGAGATCAGTTATTAGAGAAGAAAATTCAAATTAACTAATCAATAATTAAATAGATAAAAATGTAAGTATATTAATGAAATTCAAGCTTTCAAAGAATATGGTGCTCATTACAAAGAAGTAACAGAAGGTAATGGAAAATACAGAAAGAGATCAGCTATTAAAAAAAAAATTAATAAATAAATGGATAAAAATGTAAGTAAATTATTGAAATTCAAGCTTCCAAAGAATGTTACAGTGTTCAATAGGAAATACCGAAAGAAGATATCAGCTATTAAAAAATAAAAAAATAAATTTAAAAATTTATAAATAAACAAACAAAAATGTAAGTAAAATATTGAAATTCAAGGAGAATTGTTTTAGGGTAGTAATGCGCTGGTTGTCTCGGCCAATAAAATAGTACTGCCTCAGTAACAGAAAGAGTAAAAGGAATTGTGGGGTGATGAAAAGTAAGGAAGACATTACATGTAAGTATTCTGCTAAAATAAGCATACTAGTATCACCTTAATAGCTGCGGTAATTAGAAAAGAAAGTGATTTTGTGAAGTTACATTGAAAAAAGTACAACATTGAATTATATACTTGCAAAGAATTACTTAAAGTATTTATTGCAGAAAGCGGCAAGGTTCCAGCAATAAAACGAACTCTCAAATTAGTGCAGTACTAAAGAAGGTAAAGGTAAAGACTAAATTAAAATGCATAGAAAAGAGAAAAACGGTAAATAAAAACGGAAGGTAATGTTATTTATAAAAAGGGATCAACAATACGAAAGAGAAAACCTATGAAGTAAAGCTGTTTTAAAGTTAAATAGCTCTGCACCTCACACACGCGGCACAGGTGCCCGCAACTGTGTTTGTGGAATGAGCGCTTAGGAGCCCGGAACCAGGAGCCATTGCAAAGAGTAATTTAGAAATCCACAGAGAATGGAAAACAGAACTATTATTATTCAGAAGCTGAACCCTGTTCATATAGAACAAGCCCACCAAAGGGGTCATTGACTTGAAATTTAAGCTTCGAAAGAATATGGTGTTCATTGGGAAGAAGCAAGAGGAGGTAAAGGGAAGTACAGAAAGATCTCACTTCTCAAAAAAGTGAAAATAAATTAGTAAATTAATAAATAAGTAAATATATATTAAAATGCAAGGAAAATTAAATTAGGCTGGTGATGCATTGCACCTTCTCTTGAACTTTTCCCCGTAGGGGGCTAACGCCGTCAGTGCACCTCATGCCGTGCACATTAGTTCTCCACTGGCTAGCGCGCTGTTGGCCAGCGTTCGACTCTCCGACCGGCCAATGAAGAATTAGAGGAATTTATTTCTGGTGATAGAAATTCATTTCTCGTCATAATGTGGTTCGGATTCCACAATAAGCTGTAGGTCCCGTTGCTAGGTAACCAGTTGGTTCTTAGCCACATAAAATAAATCTAATCCTTCGGGCCAGCACTAGGAGAACTGTTAACCAGCTCAGTGGTCTGGTTAAACTAAAATATACTCAACTTAACTTAACTATAGGCATTACTTAAGGTTCTTTGCAGCGTGCCTCGCTTCGGCCGCTAGCGGCAACCCCTTTCGTTCCTTTTACCGTACCTCTTTTCATATTCTTTTTCCTCCATCTTAGTTTCCACCCTCTCCTAACAACTTATTCATAGTGCACTGCGAGGATTTCCTCCTGTTACACCTTTCAAACTTTTACTGTCAATTTCCGTTTCAGCGCTGAATGACCTCATTGGTTCCAGTGCTTTCGCCTTTGGCCTAAATTCTATATTCAATTCTCTTGAACTTTTGAAATTCCAATTGCACGACATCCTCTGAAGGGGCTGAAATGAAAGCAGCTACAATTATAAGCGAAGAATGAATAAAAGCTAAACTCAGATATCTTAGAAATAATCTACCGAGGAAAGAATAGTAGGGAAGAGAGACACTTCACACAGACAGAGGAAGATGAGAGATAAGTCACAAGAAACTAAAAAAAAAAAAACTCGGAAACGAAGACGAAGGAACTTAGGAGGTGACAATGCAAAGGTAATCCCTATGAACTGAAGTAGTAATGTAGAAAGAATAGAATAGTAGTGAAGAAAGAAAATTCACACAGAGAGAGGAAGACGAGAGATAAATCACAAGAAACTAAAAAAGCTAAAAATAAGGGCTCAGAAACGACGACTAAGAAATTTAGGAGGTGCCGATACAAAGATAACAACTATGGCAAAAAGTAGTAATACTACTACTACTGTAACCCTGAACATACCACCTGCATACTTCCAAAAAGCATTTGACTCAGTTAACAGAGAAAAGCTTATAGAGGGGATGAAGAAATATAGGCTACATGCAGAGGTAATAAGTGTAGTAGCAAAGATATATACAGACGACATAACAAGCCTGTGCCTCAACAATGTAAAACAAAAAGAGCTAAATGTAAGGAATGGAATAAGGCAGGGGTGCAATGCCTCAACCATATTCTTCTGCTAATAACTTAATCGTAAAATTAGAAAGTACAACAAAAGGTTTCAGAAATGAAGTTGTAAAGACAGAGGCACTATTATATGCAGACGATGGATTAATCCTAAGACTCACCCTTGAAGAAAATTATAACAAAAGCAATGCAAACCCTTATGGAAATAGCAAGCGAATGTAGCTTAAATATAAACAAAGACAAAAGCAATATATTAATATTCAACGACTGGTATAGTGTTGACGATGTAGAAAATATGCAGCACATAGAAGGAATAAAAATAGTTAAGCAGATAAAGTACCTGGGTGTCATGATCAGCAACATGAAAGAATGCTTCAGAGAAAAGCAGATGGCAAATATGGCTCATGCAGTCATCAGTAAAAGCTGTAGCAGGGTGAAAATAGGAAAATTGTATTGTAAAAGATTAGTGATGGCGTCCTTCATGTATGCCATGCAGGTCATTTCAGATTTTTGTTGTGGTGGTGGGGGGAAGACGGTTTGGCGAGCGAAGCGAGTCTAATCAGCTGGGGGCTTTTTGATTTTGAGCTATTTTATGTGCTTTTTGAAGCACATAAAATAGATAGACAGATATAACTTAATGTGATGACACATTGGAATTTTGGTAGGAGTAATGGAAAAAAAGCTGCTGTTACTTCTTGGGGCTTGGGGAGGTGAAGGCGGGGGGGGGGGTGGCAAGCTGAGGCTTGGGGGGACATATTGAGTATTGGGGGTGCAGTTGCCCCACCCCCAGCCCCCCTAAATGACGCCCCTGATGCCATGGAAGTCATGAAGCTCGGCAGGAAAACCATAGATGAATTACAAAAAGTAGACATTCGAGTATATAGAACAATTCTTAAAGCACCAAGTTACACAGCAAGTTTTGCGTTAAGATCCGAAATAGTGGTCTCTTCCTGCCACTCAATAGATATGAAGAATAGACTATTCTATCTAAAACATACACATGAGAGTCGTGGAAATATGTTCCTATACGAGATAACCACGGATCAATATAAAAATAAGAAAACCCCGTAGATTTTGCAAGTAAAAGAATATATGAAAGTATTAAACATAAACTTCAGTAAAACTGAATCACTTAAAAGTAAGCAGCTAAAATGAATGACAAGACAACGTTAAGAATCCACAGAAAACACTAAGAAAACATAAGAGAAGAAATCTGGTACGATAACACTGAAAAACAATGCTGTTCAGTAAGGTTAGACTAGGCACACTAGAATTAAAAGACAGGAATAGGCTAAAAGGGAAAGATACAAAATGTCTGTAATGTGAGGAAAAAAATGAAAACTTAGAAAATTTCTTACTCTACTGCTCAGCATATAATGAGATTAGAAATAGATCTACAGTAGTCTTGTGCAGCAGCCATATCAGGAAAATAAAGAGGAATTGATAGCTGATATACTTTTATTTACAGATCTGCTGAAGGGGGAAATTGAATAAAGGAAATAATTCATAAAAGAATTGTGGCTTTACAGAGACAAAAAAAAAATAAAAATTATAGAAACACAAACAAAGAAGGAATAAAAACGCGCAAGGGAGCCGTTTCATAGGCAAATCCCGCCTACTTGGCGCATTTTACGCTAGACCTAGAGTATTGCCTTCAGAACTAGCGTAAAAATTTGGCTCCTGTTATAGCGCCTAGCGTAAAATCTGGAGTAGAAATAATTTCTTTGCGGATTTCTAGCGTATTCTGTGAATTTACTTTCTAATTCTAAAAATCATTCTAAATATATTCTATACTTTTTTTCGTTTTACTCCGTCGTTTGCACCATCGTAGCTCAAGTCCTATACTTAACCTATCAAGCACAAGGCCTTCCGAGTCTGAACATGGAAAGAAAAAGTACGAATGACAAACTAAGGCAGTAATTGAAGGGGACATTTTTTTTATAGAACAAGATTCGTGTCTGCGTTGATACATGAATTACCACAAGTCTCATTCTCCACTGTCTCCATGGATTTCAGTTTGAACAGAGACCATAAATGAATAGCCTATTGCATCGGCAACAAAAAGAATTATAGAGGAATAATTGTAAGTTATAGGCACTGATACGGATTTATATTTGATTAACCGGCAGTCCTTCAGTGGTGTTCGTTAGTGCCACTTACCCTGATTCCTAAAGGTTATTAGTGATTATTAATGATCTCTGTTGTTAAAAAAAATGCAATGCTAAAGGAATTCCTAGCATCAGTAGGAATCCACTGCTAAAACCGAGTGACTATAGGACTATTATTTGAAGTTCACTGATAATCGATAATAGATCTAGGCTGAGTTTGATCTATGGTTTCATCTATGGCCTATATATAACAGCCTCTCTCTCTCTCTCTCTCTCTCTCTCTCTCTCTCTCTCTCTCTCTCTCTCTCTCTCTCTCTCTCTCTCACAGAACTATTTATAAACTTTACGTCCTTTTCTTATATAGTAAATGTTTTTACCGTTTTCCAAGTTTTGAAATGGGAAAACAATATTAACAGAAACTTAGGAAAGAGTGGTTGCAAGTAGAATCATTTAAAAAATGGCTGGTAGAAGTCCCAGGTGATTCCAGCAAGGGTCTTTTTTCATGTAAATTTCCTTGAAATGAAAATTTAGCAGGAGGTAGAGCAGGCAGATAAGCTAGCGTAATTTCTGGAGGGCTTAGTAGATATCTAGCGTAAATCTAACGGACACCAACACCACCCTCCGATCTGGGCCGGCGTACAAGTAGTCACTTGAGTTAGCAACGCGTGTAGTACTACTACTACTACTACTACTACATCAAAACAATGGGACAAACGAGGAAGAAAGGTAAGTATTTTAGAAGTTTTAAGTATTTTAATTAAAAGTAGATTATATTATCTTCCATTTTATAACAAAATATAAGGACCTTTAATCAGACTACTCTTAGACGTAGTTTACCCTAGGCTAGTGTAGCCTAGTTTTGCCTACAGTTCTCCATATCGTGCATTGGCTAAGCTACCGTAGCTGTTAATAGCCTATTGCTCTAAAGTTGATGTTGCGCAATAGTTGCTGTTAATATTGCTCAGTAGTTGGTGTTAATACTGCGCATCAGCTGCTGTTAATACTGGTCAATAGTTGCCGTTATTAGCCAATTGCTCAATAGTTGCTGTTAATATTGCACAATAGTTGCTGTTAATTGTGCTAAATAGTTGCTGTTAATACTGCTCAATAGGCTAGTTGCTGTTAACAGTGCTAAATAGTTGCTGGTAATACTGCTCAATAGGCTAGTTGCTGTTAACACTGCTCAATAGTTGCTCTTAGTACAGCTCAATAGGCTAGTTCTGCTTATGTTAGTACTGCTCAATAGGCTAATTGCTGTTAATAGTGCTTAGTAGTTGCTGTTAATATTGCACAATAGGCCTAATTGGTGTTAACACTACTCAGTAGTTGCTGTTAGTACTGCTCAGTAGATTCTGTTAGGACTGCTCAGTAATTGCTGTTAATAGTGTTCAATAGTTGCTGTTAATAGTTCTCAGTAGTTGCTGTTAACATTGCTCAATAGTTTCTGTTAATACTGCTGAGTAGTTGCTGTCAATAGTGCTCAATAGATGCTGTTAATATTGCACAATAGCTGCTGTTAATGCACTCAATAGTTGTTAATACTGCTCAATAGTTTCTGTTAATACTGCTGAGTAGTTGCTGTCAATAGTGCTCAATAGGTGCTGTTAATATTGCACAATAGTTGCTGTTAATGCACTCAGTAGTTGCTGATAATACTGCTCAATAGTTTCTGTTAATACTGCTCAATAATGGCTGTTAACACTGCTCAGTAGTTGCTGTTAATTTTGCACAATAGGTGTTGTCAATACTGCCCAATAGTTGTGGTTGATACTGCTCAATAGTTTCTGTTAATACTGCTCAATAGTTGCTGTTAATATTTTACTATAGTTGCTGTTAATATTGCTCAATAGTTGCCGTTAACATTGTGCAATAGTAGTGCGTTCTAATGTATACAATGAAATGTTAGGGCAGTCCAGTGAGGGGCCTGAAGCTCCACTCCCTCACAAACCAAATTAGAACATGGCACCTTAGGATAGGTTAGGTTAAACTGCATCCCCATATAAGTATTGTAGGTAAAATTTGAGACTACCACTACTACGCCCTTCTAGGCTCGGCAGTTCCTCATTGGACAGGGAGGGTGGTATCGGTCTCGGCTAGCACTCCGACCAGCCAATGGAGAATTAGAGAAATTTATTTCCGGTTATAGAAATTCATTTCTCGTTATAATGTGGTTCGGATTCCACAATAAGCTTTAGGTCCCGTTGCTAGGTAACCAGTTGGTTCTTAGCCATGTAAAATAAATCTAATCCTTCGGGCCAACCCTGGGAGAGCTGTTAATCAGCTCAGTGGTCTGGTTAAACTAAGGTATATTAACTTTTTTCTAGGCTCAGCGACTACCAGTTTAAGTCCAATATAGGCTCCGTGTTTAGTACGAGTCATGGTAAATGTAAAGGAGAAGGCTGTGTGAAGATATCCTTAATTAATATAAATTGTTTAGCTAAACAGTATAGAAAAGGGTGTATATAATGCAGTTGAGATAAGATTATGTGAGAAAATTACCAGGTTGAGAAATTTACAGTCTTTTGTTCATGGTTTTACATTAATCCATAAGGGGCTGGTACCAAACATGGCAGAAGGTCTGTGGCGTGCTGTGTTCAGTGCCAGCCTCTTAGGGATTAATGTAAAACATGAACAAAAGACAGTAAATTTCTCATTATCAGTTAATTTCTCAAATTATCTCGCCTTTACTGCATATAAACTTTTTTCTATGTTCTTCAGTCAAAAAGTGACATTGTGGTTGTCCTTTAAATTTACCCACCTTTGATTTGCTTTTAAGCAAGGCGTGACCTTTGGAACTAAGCTAGTGTTTGCAACCCCTTTGCAGTTTTACCTCCCACCTGGTTACAGCATCCTAAAGTTAGCATCAGATGGTGTCATTCTATTGTTGGCAATGATATCACAAATTAAGGTAAATTTATGTTGAAGATGTTAACTTTAAACTATTATTGCATTTTTGGCAATAATATATTTTTATGTTTCTGACATTCTTTTCCTTAGCAAATTAGTACTTTACAAGGTAAGGGACCCAACCCTTATATCCTAAAATTTTGGGGGATGCAATGGGAAAGCAGGATTTTTGGGTGGGGGAAAACATAAAACGAGTGAAAATTACAATGGATTTTACTTCACCTAACTTACGGTTTAAAAAATGTATTATTTTGCAGTCAATATTTGTTTTTTATTTTTTGCACTTGAAAAGTGTAACTTTCAAGCTTGTTACCTATGAAAGGTGTAATGTTTAACTTTCTTACTTGGAAAACCCAGATAATTTTTCAAATACATTACAGGTCCTGTTCTCTCCAAGGAGGAGCTGCGAATGCTCACAGTTGGAGAGATAGTTCAAGAATTAATAAAGGCACAAAAAGATGGTCGAGACATCAATCTCAACAAACTGAAGACCCGAATCTCATCGAAGTATGGTCTTCAGTCTTCCCCACGTCTAGTGGACATTATTGCTGCAGTGCCACAGCAACATAAAAAGGTCCTCTTACCAAAACTGAAGGCTAAACCAGTCCGAACTGCATCTGGGGTAAGCTAATGAAATCTGGTTTAATTTTGTCAATATGTAATTCAGTATGTGATAGTACTCTTTTTAATGAGCATATTTACTCTCAAAATAAATTTATCCTCAGGAATGAATACAGAAAAGTATTGCCAATGTATTATTGAGTAATATATTTGTAAAGTGTACGTGTATACCAGTACATTATTTGTATATTTGAATAATTTTATATATAGAGTTTTGGTACTGTTTATCCTGCATTATTTTTCGTAGCAAGATAAATATATTCTGAAGAATTATTTACCGTTCTGTCATGTGTTCAGACAAAGTATTAGCCATTTTTATGGAATTCCCTCTCCCCCTTTTTTTTAATTTTAGTTAGCTTTGTCAAGCAGCCATTAGAGTAAAATCTTGCAGTGGTTGCTATATAATGACAGAATAAATTCCGAATGCTCGGAACCTTTATTTGAAAAGGGTATTTTGGTGGTGTCTTAGACCTCAAAAACTCTTCCAAGAATCATCAACATCCTTTCATAAGTGACATCCTGTGTCAAAGTCAAGGGTGGATGTGGAAAAGCTTCTCCTTCATTATCATTATAATTACCATAAATTGTTTTCCCATCAGCTTTTCTCTTTTGGGGATAGACTTATGAAAGAAGTTATCTCCACTTCTCTTTGCCCTGTGATCTGTTCGCTTGAACTTTCATCAGGTCAGTGTCTTTATCTATCCCCTTTCTCCATGATGTCTTTGGTCTTTTAACAGTTCTTTGTCCTGCTACTTCTGTTTACTGTTTCCCTAACCAATGCTCCTAGTGCTTTCTCATTACATGTTCAAAACCTTTCAGTCTTTGAGATTGCAGTCTTTTTTTATTACCTCTTGATACTACATCTTTCCACCAATTTCTTGCCACTTTTGGTGGCTTTGGAATTCCTGAATATGTGACCACTGGGTGACGGGTGTTTTTCTTCTTTATATAAAGTAACTTACCAAATAATTACTTAGCTATTAGTTTCTACTTTACGCTCGCCCTTCTCATTCATTGGGAGACAGTTCAGAGCGCTATAATTGCCCAAAGCGCCTGACTTCTTCCAAGTGCCAGACTTCCAACAGCCAAGCGCCCAGCCACTTCTTCTGAGTACCCAGCGCCTTCCTCTCATTAGCTGCCGTTATCATCAGCTCAAGAAGATTCGTTAGTTGACTCCAGCATCAGTTGATGGTGCTTATGGGTTTCTTGAAGAAAACCCCTACAGTTCCTGAAACCAAAGACAAGTCTTTGTCACCTATCTCTTCAGAGGAGGAAGAGGTTGTTCAAGAAACGGTCCCCTCGTCAGCATACTAGTCTCTTTTTAGATTTCTCCTGGATAGCTTTCCAGATTTCTTTGTTCCTGCTACTTCAACTTCTCCAGCTTCTACCTTCCTCACAAGGAAAGCAGTCATCTGAAGGTACCAGGTTGCCTAAACTAGTTTTTCCTCTTCTTCAAGGAAGGCTCTTCGAGAGGTACATGACTGGCTGGCTCTCTAAGAGAGCACCATTCACTTTTCCGCCCAGCAGGCTAATGAAGATGAGGTACTTGTTCTACGCCACTGGGGAAGCTCCTTCCTTGGGAGTCTCTGTCTCCTCCCAGGGGGACTTCTCCGGTCTGGTGGATTCAGCTTGTAGAACAGCTTTTTCTACGGCCTAGACAATGTTTTCCTCCCCCCAGAACTTGATCACCTTATCAAGAACATTTTCAAGGTTCTCGAGATTTTTATTTTTCTCGATTGGGCCATTGGGGCGCTAGCGAGAAAGATCAAGAACTGTCCAGATCTCGCTGAAGACTTTGCCTCTGGTTGGCCGGGAGTTCTTTCGTGCACTGATAGGGCAGTTAGAGACAGCTCTTCAGAACTCGCCTCTCTCTTTTCAATGGGTGTGCTAAAAAAAGAGGGCTCTGGTATTCTTTCACCCCGAAAGGAGTCTCGCCAACACAGAAATCAGCTCTACTTTTCGCTTCTTTAGATAAGTCTCACCTCTTTCTGCAAGTCACTGTGAAGGAGATTCTTTCAGACTTGTAGAAGAAGTCTACAACTGACCTGTTAGCACAGTCCACTAGGCGTCCGAGAGAATCTGTGCCTTCCATGTCGAGATTGTTCTCCCCTTTACAGCCTCAGCCCTTTTGTGGGGGGAAAATGGAAACCCAGCCTAGACCAAGATCAAACTTGAGACCTCCTAGGAAGTCCATTAAGAAGTCTTCATTCAAGACCAACTGCAAGAAATGAGAAGTTAGTCCCTCATCCCTAGTAGGAACCAGACTTCTACTTTTTTGGAAGGTTTGCAGAGGAGCAAAACCTTGGGTAGTCAGGTTCTCAAGGAGGGCTACGCCATTCCTTTCATGAAAGCTCTTCCCTTAGTAACATCACCAATCACCTTGACAGCATATTCAGAAGGTTCCATGAAGCTTTTGGCCCTCTCTCAGGAAGTCGAATCCCTGATCATCAAGGGAGCAGTAGAAGAGGTAGTAGATTTCCACTCAGAAGGCTTTTACAACCGCCTTTTTGTGGTTCCGAAGGCCTCAGGGGCCTGGAAGCCCGTTTTGGACATCAGCGCCCTGAATGCATTCGTCCTGAAGACAAAGTTTCACATGGAGACAGTTTGCTCAGTCACGTCTTCAGTGCAGCAGGGGGACTGGATGGTCACCCTGGATATGCAAGATGCATTTTTTCACGTCCCTGTTCATCCGGACTCACGGAAATTTCTATGCATCGTCTTTCAGGGCAGAGCACTACAGTTTTGGGCCCTGTGCTTCGGCTTGTCAACGGCACTGGAAGTATCCACACGAATCCTTGCTCCTCTAGGGAATTGGCTTCACCTTCTGGGAATCTACATCAATTTGTACCTGGACGATTGACTTCTCTGCTGCTCACCAGAGGAGAAGTGCGCGGAGGACTTGAGAAGAACTCTTTGCCTGATGCAGGAGTAAGGCATTATCATAAACCAGAAGAAATCCCTTATGGCACCAACTCAGGAGATTCCCTATTTAGGGATGATCCTGAATGCTTGAACTTTTTGGGCTTTTTTGTTGTCCAAAAGAGTTGACAACTGCCTTCAGACTGTCAGTCAGTTCCTTGCCTTCCTGCTTGGCAGTGCAGTGGATGAGTCTCCTAGGGACCCTTGCTACAGTAGAGCAGTTTGTGAGACTAGACAGACTGCATATGAGACCCCTGCAGTTTTTCCTGAAAGCGAACAGATGCAGAAAGACTCAACCAGACTCATCTTCCCGATTACGTCAGAAATCAAAGTGGATCTCCAGTGGTGGTCTTGTGAAGAAAGACTTCAGGAAGGGAAGTCTCTCCTTCCACTGAGCCCTGACCTTCAGTTTTATTCAGACCTCCTTCCTAGGCTGGGGTGCTCTCCTCTATGGCCGGGAAGTCTCCGGAACATGGACGACGTTGCAACGGAAGTCTCACATCAATGTAAAGGAACTGAGAGCAGTTCACCTGGGCCTTCAGGCCTTCTTGGACCTAGTCTACGGCAAGAAGATAGTAGTGCATGAGAGCAACACCACTGCACTTTCTTACATTCGCAAACAGGGGGGCACTCACTCCTCTCTGTATGAGACGGCGAGGGGTCTCCTTCTGTGGGAGGAGGAGAATCAAGTCACTCTTATTACCTGGTTCATTCAAGGGGGGATGAACTTTATTGTGGACGAGCTAAGCTGCCTCAAACAGGTCCTTCTTGCTGAATTGACCTTAGACCCATTAGTCTGCGATGATCTGTGGAGACTGTGGGGCAGACCCAACGTAGATCTCTTTGCAACGTCAAGAAATCACCGCCTTCCACGCTTGTGCTCTCCAGTCTCAGATCCTCAAGCATGGGGGACGGATGCCATGCTCCTGGACTGGACAGGCCTAGATGTGTACGCCTTCGTTCTCTTCAAGATGATCAGGGAGGTAATCAACAAGTTGTCAACGCATCAGAGCACCTCCATGACCCTAGTCGCTCCCTTTTGGCCAAACAAGGAATGGTTTCCAGATCTGATTCAGTTCCTGGTGGATTACCCAAGACTCTTCCACAAAAATGATTGCTGCTCAGACAACCCCACTTCCTCAGATTCCACCAAGGGTTGTCTGCTCAGGCCCTGACAGGCTTCTGCAGACAAATGTCTAATGCAAAGCTCTACTAATCTAAATGGGCAGTCTTCAGAAGGTGGTGCAGCCACAATAACGTCTCTTCTTCTGAAACATTTATAAATCAAATAGCTGATTTTTTACTATTCCTGAAGTCTGTCAGGAAATTATTAATCTCTACCATCAAAGGGTATAGGTCAATGCTCAGCTCAGTTTTTAAACACAGAGGAATGTATCTGTCTTCTAATCAAGACATCGGTGGCTTAATCAAATCCTTTGGGATGACTAAGCAAGAAAGTTCTTCCAGCGTCTCTTGGAACTTGAACATTGTTCTGAAATGGCTTTCAGGTCCTCAGTTCGAACCTCTCATTTCTGCCTCACTTAGGAATCTCACCAAGAAGACACTCCTTTTAGTGGCTCTTGCTACTGCCAAGTGTATTAGTAAGTTATAGGCAATAGACAAGAGAATAAGTTTTGTGCAAGGGGACGCAGTCTGCTCACTTTCTCTTGGTTTCCTTGCTAAAAATGAGGACCTGTCCAAACTGTAGTAGGGCCAGAGGAAGGAGAGAGACTTCTTCGTCCAGTGAGGTGTCTCAGGTACTACCTACGCAGGACGGAAAAGATTAGAGGACCTTCAAGCAACCTCTTGTGCTCTGTAAGATGCCCGGTTTGTCCGCTCTCAAAAAATGCCATTTCCTTTTTTCTGAGAGAGTTGATCTCAGAAGCCTACTCTAGAAGCACACTCTCAGATCCAGGAAGATGCCTTTCCTTTAGTTAAGGTTAAGGCTCACGAAATTAGGGCAGTTGCAACTTTCGTGGCATTTAGACATAACTTGTCTCTTTCTACAATCTTGCAGTTGACATTCTGGAGATGCAAATCCATCTTTGCCTCACACTACCTTAAGGACACAGAGACCATGTTAGAAAATTGTAACACTTTAGGACGTTTATCCGTGGCTGGCATGTTGTTGGGAGAGGAAGCAAAGGGAACGCTCTGTGCCTTTGCTATCCACTCGCTTTGACTTAAGGCTTTGAGTCTATGGGAAACTTGTGGGTACTTTGTACCTGGAGTACCCACCAGTTTCATTTTTAATGGTCTGGGTTGTGGTTTTAATTCTGTGGTGTAGGTGATAGTGTTGCTCTCTTGTATTCTGGTCTACACCCAGGGCAAGGGCATCTTTTAAACTTTGTCAGCATACGGTGTACTTCCTCCACTGCAAAGTTCCCACTAATGTATGGATGACCCTTGGCTACACTGCCATGCCCACTGCAGGTTGAGAGAAGCACCAACCAGAGGCAGTACCTACCTGCAGCAGCTCTCTCAAAAGGTAAGGAAACAACAAACATATATTTAATGTTGCAATCTTTCTATTTCAGATTAATTACTGTGCTTAATGCTTTGCAGTAGAATATGTCCATGCTCTTTCCCACCTCCTAACATTGTGGAATGAGCTATGTAATTACTTGGTAAGCTACTTATATAAAAATGGCATTTTTATGATAAAATAAAGTTTTATATACTTAACAAGTAATTACTTGATCGGAGCCCACCCTCCTCCTCTCACATGGACATTAGAGCATGAAGTGAATTGGGCTCTTTGCTAAGTTGTTCCTCTAAGTCCCGGATAGTGGCTGGGACCTTGTCACCTACACACAAACGATAGAAGTGCCGCTGCACGAATTTTGAATTTTTAAGCTGCCTTGGGTTAGGAACCAGTAGCTATGTAGGCTAATTACCTGGTAAGTATATATAAAACTTTATTTTATCATAAAAATGTCATTTTTGTATTGAAAAGATATTTTTTTGTAGAAAAATTCAAATTGGTTTGTTTTTAATGGTTTATGTGTAAGGAAGTGTTATGATGTGTGGTGTGGCAATAATACTGAATTCATCATGTTTCACAGATCAAGGTTTTGATCTGATCTAGCTGTGTAAGCTATAAAATTTTTCTTCTTACAGATTGCAGTGGTAGCAGTCATGTGCAAGCCACACCGTTGCCCACACATCAGTATGACTGGCAATATTTGTGTCTATTGCCCAGGGGGACCTGACTCAGATTTTGAGTATTCTACTCAGAGTTACACAGGCTATGAACCGACCTCCATGAGAGCCATTCGAGCTCGATATAATCCATACCTTCAAACCAGACATAGAGTTGAACAGGTAAATGACCAACTGTATTTACTTATTTTTCCTTTATTAAACATTTCAAGGTTTTCTTCGTCAGTTTCCGTCATATAATTATCCTTTCAATATCAGACTCACTTGAGTTAGCTAGATATAATGACATGGAAGTGTGAAAGCTAGTTAGGAGTCTTCAACTTGGGTGCTTGCGCAGAGAATTCAGGCAGAAATTGTTCAAGGTAAGTATTGTCTAAAAGACACAATGCCTGTCTAAATTTTTCAAAGGGAAAACCTGGTGTAAAAACAATAACGTTGTTTGTGATCATACAGACACCACCCTACTCACAAACATTCAAATTTTAAACATTCAGAGATATAATCAAATGGGATCACAAACTAAAATTGTATTCAGAGCGCTCCCCTTCGCCACCCATAAATCAAATGGGATCACAAACTAAAATTGTATTCAGAGCGCTCCCCTTCGCCACCCATAAGTTCAGATTTTGTTCTGTGTGCCTCCTTTATAAAATACAGTATGTATGTACAGTGAATTGTGTTTTAGGATGAAAAAACGACAGTACTGTACTGTATTGACTTTATATTGTACTGTAGTTGAATAAGCGTGAAGAGTACAGTAACCAACTTACAAACAATTCAACATACAAATGGCTGTAAGTAGGGTGGTGTCTGTATATATTATCTTATTTAATTTCCTTTTCTTCCAGCTTCGACAGTTAGGCCATGACGTAGACAAAGTGGAGTTTATTGTCATGGGAGGTACATTCATGGCACTTCCTGAGGATTACCGTGACTATTTTATCCGCAATTTGCATGACGCGCTTTCTGGCCATTCCTCTACCAGCGTAGAGGAAGCTGTCAAGTATTCCGAACGTAGCAATACTAAATGTATTGGTAAGTTTTTCGTTTTTGTCTAGTCAACAAAATCCATTCATTTTTTGTGTGGTTATTGACTTTCTGGTACAAGGTTAGTCAGCCTCATTAAAGCAAACCTTTAAATCCAGGTCCACATTTCTTGAGATAAATGTTGCTTCTTTAACCATTTGTTTTAATGCTCTGGAAGATCGTTATGGTTTTTTTTTATTTTGTATCGTTATGTATATTACCTGTATTGTAAACATAAGTAGGTAGAACTTCAGTCAGCTATGTTTTCGTTAGGCCATGCTGTACAGTACTGTATTGTATGTATGTTTAGAAGCAATTAATTTTTGCAGATTTATTTCTGAAATTTAATAAAATGGAACTTTTTATCGTAAATTGCTTGATTAGTACAAAATGGCAGTTAGGACAGTCTACCAATTACTTTATATATAATTGCTGTACACATAAGCTATGTGATTTAATCCAAGGATATGTACGTTATATGTAAATCTTCATTATTTAACAGATTCCATAACTTATTAGGAGGCCAGACCCCCCACCTCTTCCCCCCCATCTATTAAGTTGAAATGCTACTTCCAAGATTTTGCATAAAGAACAAGTTCACACTGTTGACAGTTGAAATTTTCAAGAATTGAATAATTTGTTAACAATTAGATTGTATTTTCAAAAATCCTGTTTTAATTGTAAGTACATCCGACCTTAACACATTACTGCAAATTTTAAATGATGTTGATACCGTATCAATAATTTAATGGAATACATTAAAGATATTGTAATAGAGTTAATTTATTCTTTTGAAACAGTAGTTTATTTTTTCAGTATTTATTGATTATTAATGGTAATTCCTCAGTTTGAATTGTGGTACTGAATAACCTGATAGTTCTCGTGCCAAGTCATTAGACCAAACATTCATAAATCAATTAATCCTTGTAGGGGGGTAGTGCCTTCAGTGCCTTCAGTGCACCTTATGTGGTGCACTGCAGGCATTACTTAAGGGTCTTTGTAGCGTCCCCTCAGCCCCTAGCTGCAACTTCTTTCATTCCCTTTACTGCACCTGTGTTCACATTCTCTTTCTTCCATCTTCATTTCCTTTACTGCACCTGTGCTCACATTCTCTTTCTTCCATCTTCATATCCACCCTCTCCTAACAGTTGATTCATAGTGGAACTGCGAGGTATGCCTCCTGTTACACCTTTCAGACTTTTTTACTCTCAGTTTCCCTTTCAGTGCTGAATGGCCACATACAGTAGGTCCCAGCACTTGGCCCTTGGCCTAAATCCTGTATTCTATTCCTTTCTGTTCTCTTCAACAGGCATCACCATAGAGACCAGACCTGACTACTGTCTAAAACGACATTTGTCTGATATGCTCAAGTATGGTTGCACAAGACTAGAGATCGGAGTCCAGTCAGTTTATGAGGATGTGGCAAGGGATACTAACAGGTATATTATTATTTGTATAACATTCTGTGATGAAGAAGTACATTTTCAACAGTAATATATCTGTAGGTGTAAAAGACCTACAGATATATTAAAACATTCTTTGATGTAGAACTATATTTTTAACAGTGTAATATATCTGTAGTTGTGTAAAACACTTCCATTACAGCTATATGATAATAAAGTAGATTAGAACACTTCTATTCTGTGCTATTCTGTGCAATAAAAGCCCTATGGGGGGGACAGTGCCATTAGTGCACCCCATGCAGTGCAATGTATGCATTACTAAAGGTTCCTTGGAGCATCCTTTCAGCCCCTAGCTGCAACCCCTTTCATTCCTTTTACAGTACCTCTGTTCATATTCTCTTTCTTCCCTCTTCCTTTCCATCCTCACCTAACAACTGACTTATAGTGCAACTACGAGGTTTTCCTCCTGCTACACCTTTAAAACCTTTGTACTGTCAAATTCTGTTTCAGAACTGAATAAGAGTGTAGTTTAACCAGCAAGAACTACATTTTTGGACTCTTGTAGGGCTGATATAGTTCAGGGAAATTGATTTTGCCAAAACATGGCTTGAATGAATTATTAATGGATAATTTTTCAGGGGGCACACTGTGAGAGCAGTAAGTGAAAGCTTCCAGTATTCGAAGGATGCAGGGTTCAAGGTTGTGTCCCATATGATGCCTGATCTACCCAATGTTGACTATGAACGAGACGTAGAACAATTTATAGTAAGTCAGATGTTTCTGTTTCTGTATTGTATTTGAATCAAGCATTAATGTTTTGTTTTATATAATAAAGTAAGTTTAGTTTGGCAGAAGAATAGAGGAAAACGTAGTTTGGTAGTGAAATAGAATATTACAATCTAGATGCAATGTTGTGTTAGTCATGTGAAGCAAAAGAAAGGTTGTGGTAAACAGTTGTTTCAGGCTTATATGATGCATCCAAATTCTCGAAAAAAATATAAAGTATCCTTTTTTCATTAGTCTCTATTGTGCTCCCCACTAAAAGTTAAAGTTTCTTACCTACCAAGTTACTGAAGTGAAGATGTTCCTAATTGCAAAGCAATATATTTTCTTGCATGGCTGTTATAGTTGTTGAGTAACTCTTTTACAGAAGACCATAATAGTTTGTTTATGTCACCAAAGCATGTTGCTTATGGCCATAGGTTAAACTTGTACATGTGACGACCACATTGTTAGATGCACAGTGAGTTTCTTTGGCAGTTTTTTAGAAAAAGTTGCATCTTATATGCTGGGAAATATAGTAATGAGATCATTGTAGCAGATGGAAAGTAATAGAGAAAGAATCAAGAAAAGTAGTGAGTATATTGAAGAATATTACTGTATATCAGTCAATTACAGTGTACATATAGGAAAGTAAAGCAGTCAAGGAAATCATGAAAGCATGCAGTCCTGGATTTAAGATGAGGTGCTGTAGTAGGTTAAAAGCCTTTTTTCAAACACCCAAAATATGCTTGTAACTCTCTACCTGGTCCTGAATCCTGGACTGCTTTACCCACTATGTGGTCGTAAGTCGTCTGCATTCATTTGTGATTTCTTTCACTGCTGTACTCTCCCATGTATATGTTTTACCTATTTGAGTGAGTCATTTTCTGACATTATTCTTTACAGGAATTCTTTGAAAATCCTGCATTCAGAGCAGACGGCCTGAAGATCTACCCAACTCTTGTTATAAGAGGTACTGGTTTGTATGAGCTTTGGAAAACTGGGCGATACAAGAGTTACCCACCTAATACATTGGTAGACTTGGTTGCTACAATTCTGTCCCTTGTACCTCCGTGGGTGCGTGTGTACCGAGTTCAAAGGGATATCCCTATGCCACTAGTGAGGCAAGTGTTATTACCATGTTCTAGATTTTATGTAAGATGTATGGAAAAATTAGACTAGATAGAATGTAATCTTCTGCTATCGCATCAGTTCTCGACATGATTATAAATTTCAAGTGCCTGTTAAAACTGTGGCTCTCTTTCCTTCTAATGGACCACCTTATTATAAATATAATATTTAGAGTTATCACAAACACTGACATAGGTACTAAGCCTGTCACCAACAAGAGCACATGTACCATAAATGCTTGCATGTTCACCAACAACTGTCAGCAATGCACCTTTTTTTCATGATCTCGACAACTTGAATCACAATGCATAGGTATCATTGTGAGTGCACTAACATTAAATAAAAATTTGCAATACTCTTATGTAGTTTGTTCTTCAAGGACATGAATCTTTTAATATTAATTTTTAACAATTAACATCAAAAGCATCATAAACACTAACTTCAGTTGACCCTACTACCTGTGACACTACACTATCAGTAGATGCTTTGTTTTGAGTGTATTTTAAGCTTTAGGAACTACAATAATCACCAGGTTATTGTAAAATTTAAGTGTCTGTGAATTTTAAACCACACAGCAACAGCACAAGGAACTTGATTGAAAGAGAGAAAGGGGGCAGGAGTCTCAACAGTGTGCGTTGGCATAGAACGGAGTCACAGCTGAGTTTGTGGTGCTATTATTGGTAGGCACTCAGCACTAACCCCCAACACCCTTACCTTTCTATGCCATTGTGGTACTTGTTCTTGTCACTAGTGGTCAATCATATTTGTAGTTCACCAGCCAGGTATTTAAGTTTATTGTGAGCAGTTGAGATGGGTTATTTTACTTTTACAAGTACAATTTTAAACATTATTTGCAGACCCAAATTGAACTCTAACAACATTTCACATGAAAGCTCAATATGTATTGGAGCGTTTAGTGGCAAGGGACCTCTGTAGGTCATTATGGCTGATTTATTTTATAAGTGTAGATAAAGATATTTTAGATCTGTTTTAAAGTTATAGTGAAAATTATTTTATTTTTAGTTCTGGAGTTGAACATGGCAACTTGAGGGAGTTGGCACTTGCCCGCATGAAAGATCTGGGAACTGTGTGTAGAGATGTTCGTACACGCGAAGTGGGAATTCAAGAGATTCACCACAAAGTCCGGCCATATGAGGTAAGTTGATATAGGTCTGTGCTTTATGAAAAATTTTTTAGGTAAGCTGTTGATCATTAGGTCATTATACTCCCTAGGGGAATAGTAGTGTCATCAGTGCACATCTCTAAGTGCACTGTAGTGATTAATTAAGGTTCTTTGCAGTGTCTCTTTGGCCCCTAGCTTCAACCTCTTTCATTTCTTTTACTGTACCTCCATTCATATTCTCTTTCTTCCATTTTACCTTTCACCCTCTCCCAACAATTGTTTCAACATTATTTTCAGCACTGAATGACCTCATCGTAGGTCCTAGGACTTGGCCTTTGGTTTAAATTTTCTATTATTCCAATTTCAGTTAGATTATTGTAAAGTACTTTAATGAGACCCCTAATCACAGTCCTGGACTCTCATAGGCCTGTCCAAGGGATTTGTTTTTAAATGAGAAATGAAAATGGGACAGTATAAAGTTAAGGAGGTTAGACATCTCAGTGGAAAGAAACCAAGGGGAACAAATGAAAATTGCAAGACAGAAAGCAGTATACTGTAGCTGGTTGGGAAGTGATACACTAAAGAACATTTAGCACTATCTTCAGTCTCCATATGAGGAATACATGTAAGCATTGCATCTGGTGTGTGTTTAGGTGTTTAGACATAGAGGTAGAAAACTTACAGATTTGTGTTCTTTTCATGGCACTCTTAACAAATTATAGCCTGAGATCTTTGTTTAGTGAGAGCATAAAACTGTTACCTTCATCATAACTTTATGCATTTTATGCTAAGAATGCAGTGAAAAACACCTAACAGAAGCACTGACAATAAAATTGTTATTGCACATCACAATCATATGTCACTTTACTAAGGATTTAGTATTTAAATAATCAATTGATTATATATCTAAAATCAAGGCACTATTAAAACTTGCCTAAATATTCCTACAAATTTTAGCTAAAATTCGCCTCTATCAATCTCAAAAAACATTTGTTTCAAGCATTTGCTATTAAAATTCAAGTTAAATTGCTGTGCAAATTGTAAAACAGTGTTTATATTAAGTGTGTGTGTGCATTATACTGGAGAAAATTTTCAGAGTTCAAGGGAAAGTGTCAGAGATAAGTATTTAAGTAACAATTTTAAAATCATTAGGCTTGTACTTCTTGTGGGAAATAAAGTAGTAACTAGTATAGAAGTGTTTGTAGCCAACAAATTGTTTTGGCATGATTGAAGGGTGTGCTCTTACCAGTGTAATCACTCTTATTATTAAATTAACAGTGTATCACAAACAAAAAATTAGTGTAAAAATTCACGCCTTATTAATTGCAAAGGATAAGAGCAGAGGTCAAACACCTGAAGCTGTACACAAACCCAAAAACCCAAACTCCTTTCAAAAACAGTGTTGAAGGATCATCTCATTAAGGAGAACAACTGCAAACTGGACCAGGTTTCTCCATCCATGATCAGATCATTGGTTAGTGTTGTTATGCTGGAAGCTACCAGATTGTTGAACCAGCATGACAATGGGGGATTAGAAGGGTAAAAAGAATTTCTGACACTCCTCTTGACAATACACTAAACCTGCTTTTATATTCCATTTGAAGAAAGGCTACGGCAAGCTTCTACTTACAGAATTTAGCTCTTGGAATTTAAACAAAGGTATTATAGATTTGACCTCCCTGGGAATGTATGCTGTCATCTAGGCACATGTACTTGTCAAAGTAGATATTGGCAAATACGTGGGTGTTTTTAAGGCGAGATACCAATGGGGAACGGGTGTGATTTGAATAAAAATGGAGATAAGAATATGCAAAAGGTGAAATTGAAAAAACTGGACAAGACGGGTATTTTACTAAAGTATTACGATACAAATATTTAACATTTATTTTACACGTGATATTTCTTTCTGCAGATGTGAACTGAAACAGAGAAGATGCATTCTGACTCCCTCAGTACAAGGCTTTGTAAATCCTTATTACTTTTTACTTTCAATTTAACAGGTTGAATTAATCCGACGAGATTACACAGCAAATGGTGGATGGGAAACTTTTCTGTCATATGAAGATCCTGAACAGGATATCCTAGTAGGACTTTTGCGACTGAGAAAATGCTCTGATCAGACTTTCAGGTATGTTGATGAGTTAAATGTAAATTACAGGTGTACTACAAGAAAAGTAATAAATTTTACTCGTTTCTTGGCATATGATTAAATTTGTTCCCATAAAGAATGTAAAACTCATTTAGAATAAAAACAGAATTGATTTTTTCATACAAATCCTTCACCCATAACACTTATTGAAGGTCTTTTAATGTGCGCCAGAAGCTCGCTCTCTCTCTCTCTCTCTCTCTCTCTCTCTCTCTCTCTCTCTCTCTCTCTCTCTCTCTCTCTCTCTCTCTCTCTCTCTCTCTCTCTCTCTCTCTCTCTCTCTCTCTAAATTATCGTGTGTTTCAGACCTGAATTAGTTGGAGGGGTCTCAATTGTAAGAGAGCTTCATGTATATGGCTCTGTCGTACCTGTCAGTTCCCGCGATCCACGAAAATTCCAGCATCAGGGCTTTGGCATGTTGCTCATGGAGGAGGCAGAGAGAATTGCAAGGGAGGAACATGGTTCCAACAAAATTGCTGTGATATCAGGTGAGAATATCAAAGAATGTTTTAGTTGTACTCTTGTGAATCACAGTAAGAAATTTAAAGAGTTAAGTAATGTTTTGTAGTATTGTATCTTGAAATGCTTTGGAATATTTTTGTACTGAGTCACCTGAAAAACCTCTTAGGCTCTTATCACACTTAGGGAGACTTTCATTTCATATATGTTTAACCCAAAGGTGCCTTAATAGATAATTATAAGTAATTATCCAAATTCCACTTCTAACACTTCACAGTCTAGTAGCTGACATAAGCAATATGGAATCATCATTACCATATGCTTTTGAATATTCCTTGGGCATAGGAAGTTATCTGACAGAAGACCTATATACCTATTGTATATCAGAATCCTTTAAGTAAAAGCTTGTAAAGGGTCACAAATATTCAGCACTATCATGGCATTTTAGTTTTTGTGAAAGGTCTGCGGTTACCTGCCATGCCTCTCAGATACCGAGTCATTGGTTGGATTGCTTAGCCCTGGTGTATGTCATGGGATCCTAAATAACATACGTGTATATCCGTCCATCCATGCTAGATACTACTTGACACTTGATTCTGGCTGAATCTGTTAAGAGCTTTGTTTATTAAATCAGCCTAAGACAGCATTTTGAATCGCTTGAAAGGGATATAGTTCAACTCTACATTATTCAGGAGACCTTATACCTAAGTGAGTCATTACCCAGGGTCTACATGAAAAAAAAAAGTATATTTTATCTCATAAACAGCTCAGCCAACTTTGTACAGTATGCTGCTAAACACTGGAATTGACTCAGATATTCCCTGACAAAAACTCCTTTTGTATTCTACTTTTCTTGAAAAGAAGAACAACTAATCTTGCTTTTTTTATTGCATAGTGATAACTCAGGATCATAGAGAAAGATGCATGTTAACTGAATCAGCCATGAAAAATAGCCTCTGTTTATATGTCGGTATGTTTAAGGTGTCTCACATCATGGCTTATAGTTCACAAATTAATTACAACTCTGCTTTCAGGGGTAGGCACCCGTAACTACTACCGAAAGTTGGGCTATGAATTGGATGGGCCTTACATGTCTAAGAGCTTGTGAAGTTTGCAGCACTGGAAGTATCTCCTCTGACGTTAAGCCTCCTTTATAGGACATTTTTGTTTTCATTAGAAGTTTATTTATTGTAAAGCATAATAGAGGACAAAACATTCTGTTGATAATTCTGAAATATATATTCCCAAGATTGTCTGTTATTATTTTATTTACTTTGAAAGATGATTAATTGGAATTTTCTTACATTTATGTAAAGGTCTCACAAATGCTCCCTTTTGAAATAGCTCATAGTTTGGTTGTTATGAATTCATTTATGAATTTGCTTTACTTCCAGTTTGTCTTCATGAAGTGCAGTTGAATTGTTAGTTTTTATACATGAACTTACCTGTTGTTTACATATAGCTGTAATTCTCGATCTCGACAGAAAATTCAAAACTGGCGGTCCCGCTAATATATGGTCAGGTGATACGACTACCCCGCCCTCTACCGGGGTACCTGGATCCATTTCCATCAACAACTAATCATATTTTCTCTGTCGGGGCGGCGACTAGTCGTCTGCTCCTCTTCAGGAAATTCATCGGTGCTTTTTCGTTTCTTCTTTGGTGAAGTACCCACTTTTGTTGACGGTTCTGGCTTGTTTTTGGCTTTGGTTGAGATTTTTCTAGTTATGTCTGATTCAGGATCTCAAATTAGATATTGCAGGGGTTGTAAAACTCGAATGTCTCGGTCTAACATAGACCCTCACTCTTCTTGCTCTAACTGTAGAGGGAAATTGTGCACGAATCTGGATAGATGTGATGAATGTTCGTCTTTGTCTGTGCTTGATTGGCAAAAGTTGGCTAAGTATCAGGCAAAATTAAGTAAAGATAGGGCACGTAAGGCTTGGCCAGAAGTTCCTCCCAGAGTAGGAGTAGTATTGCCTCTTGTTCTGTTCCTGTTACCCCTCCTGTTCCTATTCCTGCCCCGGAACCTGTTGTTTCCGAACCCACTACCGTGTCAGACCTTCGGGCAGAATTTGATGGTAAGATTTCGGCTCTTTTCTCTGCGATAGAGAAGATTGGCCAGGATGTGAGTGCGATGTCTAGACATCGAAGTGTTGCGAGTGATAGTGTTGTGGAGGAGGTGACTGTTCGTCCCCCTCGTTCTCCTAGGTCTAGGCCTCTGTCCGGCTCCCAGGGCTCAGGGAGAAGACATGCCGAAAGCCGAAGGGAGGCGAGTGGGGTCTGCTCACGAGCAGTTGCTCCCTCTAACAGTCCTGTTGCGTCCCAGGCTGTTGCAGCTCGCTATAGTAAAAGCGATGCGGAAGTGTCTTCTTGTGCTTCTGTTTCGTCGAGGAGGAGTTGGAAGCAGTCAGAGTCTAGTAGGCCGCTGAAGAGACGCAGAGCTTCCTCTCCAAGTCAAGTTCCTTTCAAGAAACTTTTGGCACGTTCTCCTCTTCCGTCTTGTAGCTTTTGGGATAGCCCAGAGATCTCTTCTTCTTCAGGCAGTCCGGATGTACGTTCTACGGATCGTAGCGGCGCGGATCCTCCTGTTAGCATGCAAGTAGCGGCTTCCTTCCCGTTGGATCCCAAGTCGGCTTTATGCCTCCGGTTCCTGGCCCCCTTTCGCAAGAGGACAAATTGGACAAGATTTTGAGACTTTTCGAAGGTTTTAAAGCTCCAGCACTTCAGGTTCCTTCTGCAACTGAGGCTCCGGTCTCTGCTCGCTCACGCACCTGGCGCCGCTTCGCTCGCACGCCTGGCTCCGCTTCGCTTCTCGGCGCCTGGCTCCGCTTCCGATCGCGCTCCTGGCGCCACTTCCGCCCGCACCGGCCGCACTCACGACGCTACTTTGGCGCTTGGCGCCTCTCAAAACACGTTTCCAAGGCGCACAATGTTTGCGCTTCTAGCGCTACCATGGTTTTGGCGCCTCTTTGGCTCTCGGATCTTCTAAGGCTCCTGACTCCTCTCAAGCTCATGTTTCGGATACGCTTGACGCTGGTCGGGCTCTTGGCGCCTCGGTGACGTTCGGCGATAATCAAGAGGATAACGCAAGTTTGGCTCCCGGAGACGCGTTTCTATCCGCGGTGCTCCAACTGCTTCAGAGATTCTCTCCCCAGTTTCCGATGTTTCGAAGTAGATGATGTTCCGTCTGCTCCTACGTCCAACTTTAAGCATCTCTTACAACTTTTTGAAGAACTTTTTCAAGAAGACTTTGCTCCAGCTTCCCCCTTCGTCTCCGACTCACGCAGTTTGCCAAGGATTTTAAACCTCCTTCCTCTAGATTTCTGAAGCTGGTCCTGTCTGTTTGCGAAAAAAGAGCTCTCCGAAGGCAAGAAGGATGGTTGAGCAAGAAAAGATCTCAGGGTAAAACATCTTTCTGTTTTCCCCCCCTCTCAACTGTCTTTTAAGTCTCGTTCGTGGTATGAGACTGGGGAAGTCTTTTCCTTGGGAGACTCTGCCTCCTCTCAAGGGGATTTCTCTAGCCTTGTGGATTCTGCCCGTCGCTCAGCTTTTTCTTCATCCAAAGTCGGCTTCTCGTCTTCGGAAATTGACCATCTGGTGAAGAGTTCCTATAGGATCTTGGAGATCTTTTCTTTTATTGACTGGTCTATAGGAGCCTTGAGCAGGATAGTGAAAGTCTGTGATCTTCCCCCCAAGACTGCTACAGATCTTGATGCTATTTTGGCCTGCCTGGACAAGGCCATCACGGACGGAACGTCAGAAATTGCCTCAGTGACTGCTACCGGCATTTTGAAGAAGAGAGCACATTGGATTTCGTTTGTCGCGAGAGGAGTCTCCAGGAACCAGAAATCTGCTCTTCTTTTTGCTCCTTTGCTTAAGGAATCCCTTTTTCCCGCCACGTTAGTTAGGGAAATTTCGAGGAACTCTCTCACGGAAGTCTACTCAAGACCTACTGGCTCATTCTTGAAAAGACCCAGGTTTTCGACTACTCCAGTAGTACCCAAGCCTTCTTTCCCTGTATCCTCTAGGCCTTCTCGGGTACTCCTTCTCGGCCCTTTTCCGTGCTAGGGGAAGAGGAAAATTCTCTTCTCATCCCCAGAAAGCTAGGGTACCAACCGATGAGTTCAAGGTCCTTCATGCAACGGTCGGAGCCAGACTACAGTCGTTCTGGCAAGTTTGGGAGGCCAAGGGAGCAGAACCCTGGGTGATCAACGTTCTGAGAGAAGGCTACACCATTCCCTTCTCAGAGAGTCCTCCTTTAAAGTCTTCGCCAGTAGACTTCAGCGTATCATCCAGGGACTCAGAGAAACTTGTGGTGTTGGAGGAGGAAGTTACTTCCCTCCTTCAAAGGGAGCCATAGAAGCAGTCCTCGAACCTTCATCTCGGGGTTCTACAACCGTCTGTTTCTGGTTCCAAAATCGTCAGGAGGATGGAGACCAGTCCTCGGCGTAAAGCGCCCTGAACAAATTTGTGCTTCAAACACCATTCAAGATGGAAACCACACAGTCGGTTATCAATTCCCTGAAGGAAGGAGACTGGATGGTGTCCCTCGATCTCCAGGACGCATACTTTCATGTACCTATCCATCCGAGATCAAGGAAATTCCTACGGTTTGTGTTCAGAGGCAGGGCTTTTCAATTCAGGGCTCTTTGCTTCGGCCTATCAACAGCCCCACAAGTTTTCACAAGGACGATGGCTCCAATTGCGAAATGGCTTCACTTAGAGGGAATTCACATTTCCCTTTACCTCGACGACTGGCTGATCCGGTCTCCGTCAAAAGGCCAATGCATGAAGGACCTACAAAGGACCCTTTCTCTTACCGACGAATTGGGACTCATAGTAAATCTTCCAAAGTCACAACTCTCTCCTTCTCAAGACTTGACTTATTTGGGAGTTCGGATGAACTCAGTTCTTTTCAGGTTTCTCCGGCGTCTCAAAGGATCGAGAAATGCCTGCTGAAAGTGAGATACCTGATGGCAGCCAAGACTTGTTCTGCCAAGGAATGGATGAGCCTTTTAGGCACCCTCTCATCGCTAGAGATGTTCGTCAGTCTGGGAGGCTACACATGAGACCTCTTCAGTTCTTCCTACAGCAGATCTGGAACAGGAAGAAAGACACGGATTCGTTTGTTTTCCTCTATCCACTCCAAGTAAAGCAAGACCTGTCATGGTGGAACGACAGGAGCAAACTAGATCGAGGTTTGTCACTGAGACAGAGGAACCCAGACCTGATGTTGTTCTCCGACGCTTCAGACGAGGGTTGGGGAGCAACATTGGGGGATCTTCAAGTGTCAGGCAATTGGTCTTCATCCCAACGGGATTGGCACATAAATGCGAAAGAGTTGAAGGCAATACATCTAGCCTTGGAATATTTCGTGCTTCTGGTGGAAAACAAAAAGATAGTAGTGCACTCGGACAACTCCACAGCTCTGGCGTACGTGAAGAAACAAGGAGGCACTCACTCCTTCTCTCTGTTCGAGATCGCAAAAGACCTGCTTTTGTGGGCGGCAACCAAGAACATAGAGCTAGTAACTCGCTTCATCCCGGGAGCTCTCAACGTAAGAGCGGATATCCTCAGCAGGTCACTCCAGGTCATTCCGACGGAATGGACCCTCCACCAGAAAGTCTGCCAAGGCCTGTGGAAGGTTTGGGGAACTCCCATGTTAGACCTGTTCGCAACGAGGGAAAACCGCAGACTACCTCTCTTTTGCTCTCCTGTTCCAGACCCGGAAGCATTAGCGGTGGATGCCATGCTCCTGGACTGGTCGGGTCTCTTCCTTTATGCTTTCCCTCCCTTCAGGATGCTGGGAGAAGTCCTGAAAAAGTTTCGAGCACACAAAGGTGTGTCAATGATCCTTATAGCTCCATGGTGGCCAGGAAGATCATGGTTTCCAGAGCTACTGGAGAAAGTAGTGGATTGGCCAAGGAGGTTGCCATTCAGACCAGACCTTCTGTGCCAGTTGCACAGCAGAAAGTTCCACAGGAACCCGTCAGATCTAAATCTGACAGGGTTCAGACTCTCGAGCGACTCTACAGGAGGAGAGGCTTCTCTAGAAGAGTGGCGCAGGCAATGGCTAGATCAACCAGGCCCTCGTCTACAAAGGTCTATCAAGCGAAGTGGAAGCGCTTCAGGGAGTGGTGCTCCGAGTCTGGAGTGTCTTCCACTTCTACGACTCTAAGCCAGGTTGCGGATTTTCTTTTGTTTCTGCACAAGGAGAAGAAATTGGCTGTCAGCACGATTAAGGGGTATAGGAGTATGCTGGCGGCAATTTTCAGGAATAGAGGTATAGATCTTTCCTCAGACAAAGATATTGCAGAACTCCTTAAATCCTTTGCTACCACTAAAGGCAAATCTCTTCGTGTACCGCATTGGAATTTGGATGTGGTGCTAAAGTGGCTTACCTCCAAATCTTTTGAGCCTTTGAGTTCCTGCTCCGTTAGGAATCTAACTAAGAAAACTCTCTTTCTCTTGGCACTGGCCTCGGCAAAGAGAGTAAGTGAGATTCATGCTCTGGACAAAAGAGTTGGTTTTTGTGCGGATAAGGCTGTAGTTTCCTTCACCTTGGGTTTCCTAGCTAAGAACGAAAACCCTAGTAATCCATGGCCAAGGGAATTTCCCATTCCTAGCCTATCCTCCTTGAGTGGAAGAGAGACAGAGAGACTTCTCTGTCCGGTCAGAGCATTGAAATTCTATCTGGACAGGACCAGAAGTGTAAGAGGAACTCATGATTTTTTATGGTGCTCAACTAAGAACCCCAAGAACCCTCTATCTAAAAATGGGATTGCTTTCCTTTTGAAAGAACTGATTCAGGAGGCACACAAGGAATTAAGGGATGTGGATTTCCCCTTAGTTAAAGTGAGGCCTCATGAAATTAGGGGCTATTTGCGACTTCTTTAGCCTTCAAGAAGAACATGGCTTTAAAGGACATTCTAAGTTCAACTTATTGGAGATGTTCGTCTGTTTTTGCCTCGCATTATCTGAGACAGATCCAAACCACATATGAAGACTGCAGTACGTTGGGCCCCTTTATTGCGTCTGACACGGTGATGGGCAAGGAAACCAGAGGCTCTAGATCCTCTCCTTAGTTTCCTTGGGTGCAGAAGTTTTCTTTTTGGTCGACTACTAGAGCCTAAGAGGTTAGATGGCCTAGTAGGTCTAATTTTAATAGGTTGGTGTGAGTTTTTATGGTTGGGTGATATGATGGTGGATGCTTTGAGTACTGCGCCTGAGCAGGGCATTATATGCTTTGGTTGATTGTGTCGAAGACGGCTGGGCCAACAGACCTTTCTCCATATAGCAACCTGCGTCTGAGCTACTAGGCCCCGCAGTTGCACTAAGGATAGCAGGTTACAGAGGCAGTAACCGAGAAAACAGCTTCCTTAGCAGGTAAGGATCCAAAGTTAAGACGTTTTTCTTAGCCTGATGATCTCAGGTTTTTCCATTTAACACTTACAGCTGTCCATGCCCACCGCCTCAATGTGGCAATCAGCTATATGTAAACAACAGGTAAGTTCATGTATAAAAATGACATTTTTATAATAAAATAAGATTTTATATCATACTTACCTGTTGTTTACATATAAAACATTCCCACCCACCTCCCGCAAAGGGACAAGGGGACATAGAAAATATGATTAGTTGTTGATGGAAATGGATCCAGGTACCCGGTAGAGGGCGGGGTAGTCGTATCACCTGACCATATATTAGCGGGACCGCCAGTTTTGAATTTTCTGTCGAGATCGAGAATTACAGCTATATGTAAACAACAGGTAAGTATGATATAAAATCTTATTTTATTATAAAAATGTCATATTTCCTTTATATTAATGTTGAAGAGGGTTTCTACTAATTGTTCTTGGTAGTAAATCTTGTCACGCAACTGATAATCTTTATGCCAGGAAACAAAACAACCTTGGTATTGGTGTCTAAGTAATTGGCTACCTGGAGTTGTGTCCTCAACACAATGTTAGTTGCAAAAGACAAACCCTTGATTTCTGCTCCTTGGAAAGAGTTATTCTTTAATGTGCGGGGAGGTAGAGAAGTCAGAGGAAGCCCTTTTAAGCTCTTCTGAAAAACCTATGCCGAATCCTTTCGCTGACTGACCTGAGGAGGAGCAGATTATAATCCTCTCAGAAACTACAGGGTTACAGATAACACTGTGAGAAAAGCCCCATGATCTTGTCTTTTGTTGGATAAGACATGGTGCCAGAGTGTTTTAATAGTTGGTTTAAAGGCAGATTTTATCATGCCGTGGAGATACAATTATTGAAATTATTTTTTTGAAAGTAATGCCATCATAAGTTGGTCAACCAAAATATGGTAGGAACAAGATTTGCTCTTAACTGCCGTAAATCTTACAACTTTTTTAGCTCATATTTCAATACATTAATTTTGGCTCTTCCAGGATAAATAATGAACTTGGCTTAGTATATTCGTACCTTAGGTATGAACCTTTTGACCTTTGCTAAATGTTTATTAGTGACTATCATATTTACCTAATAGCTCTAGTGTTTCAAGAAAATTACCATTACGTGAATCTCCTAGCACACACTTGCCTATGTGAAATTGCAGTCTCTTGTTGTGCATTAGAAAATGACATCCAGTAGTCTTGTTAAAATGCTCTCCACCCCTTTGTTTCACGTATAATCCGTGCTTGAAGTTCATGGTCTACTCCATGCCCAACAACTGATAGGTCTAGCTCTTTTCATTTGCAATAACATGTATTATGATCTATGCTTCTTTCATGTTCAAAGAGCCGTAAATAAAGTTTTTCCACCTCTGCTAAAATTGCATAGAGCCATCTCTCGTAGTCAATCAACTATGATGGCTTAGATTTTTTGTGCAGAAAACAGTAAACATAGAAAACAGTACAGAGCTTTCTTTACCTTACACCACACAAGCCAGTCATGGTAATGCTTCTCTCTGTTGTTTATGTTGTGTATGGACTTAGAGCAGAGAAACATCTCAGAGAAAGAATTACTTTCCACAGCTCTAGTAATTGCTGCACCCAATGATACTAAAGTTTGTCACAAACTATCTGTGATATGGTCAGGCCATAATCCAACATCCAGTAGATCTGCTTCCTGAATTGGGGCTTAACTGGATTTTTGTTACTAGCAATCAACTGAAGATGATTGTAACTGAAATGCTTAGTCAGTAATTAAACCTCTTGAGTTTTAGGAATTAGATCATATTTGTTTGACCGAAAGTTATCTGTAGTTTCCAACTTGCTTGTTGAAGTTATGCTTCACTCATCACCATCTTTAGTTTTGGGTCATTCATCAATATTTCTTATGTACTTAGTGACTGCTTGGATCCCTTTAGCTTCTCTTTCTTTTTTCTCCTTTTCCTTCGTACATTTCTAAAAACCTGACTTGTGCAGTTAAGCACACATGCTGAGAATACTAATATTAGACAGTTACAAATGTACATTTGTGCTTTGTTTGTAAACTCATGCACACATTTTCCATTACAAATTAATCTCATGACGAGTGTAGCGCTCTCTCTCTCTCTCTCTCTCTCTCTCTCTCTCTCTCTCTCTCTCTCTCTCTCTCTCTCTCTCTCTCTCTGACAGAGAACACGCAGATATGGTGATGTTTGCTACATTACCTATTATTTAATTTTATATTACATAAATGAAATGGAAAAAGTTACCCACAACAAGATTTTAATATCTATATTAGGTACAGTACACTACTAAGGCTTTCACCAGTATATTTTTGACCTCTCCAGATTTGTCTAAGTTCTGTATGTAGCAATAACTGGATGATGATAAATACTTATGGTACGTAAATTGTGCACCAATGTGGCCCATTGAGGAAAGAGCGATGACAGTTCAACTCATGTACAGAGTAAGTTTTTAATTGTCTCTATTGATTTCTACCAATTTTCACGTGATGTATACTGATTTGTGCTCTTTCCATCGTGCTGTACGTAATACCAGCGTATGTTAAGAAAAATACAATTTACTTTAAAATTTGTCATATGACTATGTCCATGCAGTTTGCACCCCACATACAGGGATAGTGCCGACAGTGCACCTCAGGGTGCACTGTAGGCATTACTTAAGGTTCTTTGCAGCATCCCTTTGGCCCCTAGCTGCAACCCCTTTCATTCCTTTTACTGTACCTCTGTTTATATTCTCTTTCTTCTATCGTACTTTCCACCCTCACCTAACAATTGATTTATAGTGTAACTGCAAGGTTTTCTTCCTGTTACACCTTTCAAACATTTTTACTCTTAATTTCCTGTTCAATGCTGAATGACCTCATAGTTCCCAGTGCGTGGCCCTTGGCCTGAATTTTCTATTCCATTCCACTAACTGTAACAAATGTCATTAGGCAGGGGTGCAATGGATCACCCTATTCTTTCTTTTAGTAACTGGGGTGCTCACTGAAAAGCTAGAAAATGCAATGGTAGGATTTAGAAATGAGATACTATTGGAAGAAATAGTAAAAGTCATAAAGGTTTTTATATGTAGTGGCCTAAATATAAGGATATATTATTGTACCTGACTGGTACAATATAGGTGACTTGGTGAACATGCCGTACACTGAGGTAATAAAAATAGTAAAGCAGAAAGGATATCTAGGTGTGACAATCAATAACACAAAAGATTGCTTCAAAGGACAAATGAAGGCAAAAGAGATAGCTAACTCAGTCATAAAATCGTTGCAAGATGATTTTAGGAAAACCATGATGGAAGGGATTAACAATGCCATCATTCATGGAAGTAATGCAGTTCAGCAAAAATTAAGTAAATGAACAGCAAGAAACAGATAATCAAGTGTATAGGAGAACACTGGAGGCACCAACATGAACAGCAAATTGTTTGCTACAATCAGAAATAGGGGCCTCATACTGCCAGTCAAGGGATTTGAAGGATAAACTATTTTATCTGAAGCATACATTTGAGAGTTGGGGAAACGGGCTCCTATATAAGATAACCGTAGAATAACATAAAAATGAGAAAACACCTTGGAATTTACAAATAAGAGTATCTGAAAGAATTAAACAAATTTAAGTAAACTGAATTGCTTAAAGGTAAGCAGTTAAAAGAAATGAAAAATATCTGTGACAAAAAAGCATGGCTAAGAGAAAGGAATGACTAGACAAGCTTAAAAATCTATAGAAAATAGAAGGAAAACATAGGAGAAGAACTTGGTACTGTATAACACAGAAAAAACAATGCTGATCAGTTGAACTAGATCAGGCATACTAGAATTAAATGATAGGAACAGGTTAAAAGGGGGAGATACAAAATTTTTGTGCTTTGAAGAAACAAACTAAAAAATTAAAGGAACATCTCTTACTTGACTGCCCACCATGTAGTGACATCAGGAATAGATATAGATTTGCTCAGTAGCCTTATCAAGAAAAAAAAAAGAAATTGGTAGCTATCATCTTACTGTTTCCAAATCTATTGAAAGAAGAAACTGAAAATAGGAGGGAATTAATAGAAGATCTATGGTATTACAGAGATAAGCTTAACCACAAGTAAAGGAGTAACAGAATGAGCAAGGGAGGAGCCGTTTCAGAGAAAAATCTCGTCTTTTACTACTAATACTACTAAAATACCAATTTTATTATTAAAGAAGCAGTCAGTTACAGCTAGGTTTTCGACGAAAAGGAAACCCTGTTACCACAAACCGGCCTCCTCAGTTTCAAAAAACAGTCTAAATAATCGAGGTATGTAAATGGTGGAAAATTGCCGACACGTTACTTGATTAACTAAATACGCAAGAAGCTGTCGTTAAAGTTAAGCCTATTGGATCGAGAAAATGGACCAATTCTGGCAAAGAATTTATTATAATATGGTTCTGTCTTTTGGATCGTTTTGGATTATCTTTAGGTACTTAATGAGTAGTTTTAGATGTATTGGACCACTCTTCCTACTTATATCCTACAATAACGGGCGACCTCCATGGGAATAGGCGTAGGCTATGGGGTTCTTGGGGATGGTAACCTACTTTATTTAGACTAGCCTAGGCCTAACTTATACTAACCTGGGGCGCCAAGTCTTTAACTGGTTTGGTGTTATTATTAATTTATTTTGGACCTGAAAATATAATAGCTCTGCATGGGGTAGGCCTATTACCATGGAAAATGAATTTTCCTGTAGTATGTTGGTTGATTATCAAGAATTTACCGTTATCTTTTGTTGGTCGACTGTAATTAACCTGTAATTAACCTCAGAACTGATTGTTTTTGCATCCTGGCCTTCCTGGAATGCTATCTCACATGTGCAGTGTTAGCCTGTAGGGGAACTTTTGGTAAAAAGTGGAGTTTATTTTACCAGGGGATCGGGGGACAGAGCCCCCTGGCTAAGTAACACGGACTATTAGGTTAGGTTAGGCTAGTATGGTTCCTTTTATAATAGGTTTCCTTAGCCAATCCCTTCTTAAACCTATGGCTCCTTAATGACGTGCATGCACAGAACCATTCCATAACAACATGGCATCCGGTCTTATAGAAATTTACCAACAATAAACATCACCACCTTCATCAGGAACACTAAAAGTAGGGTATAGGAAAAATCAATTTCCAAGGTAATAGTCTGTGCAGAGGTCTTACTTAGGCTAGAAATACCAATGTCAGGTAGAATGCAGAGTAGCCTAGGCCTAAGGGGTCATGAATTACCGGGAGGATAGGGGTTGGTTTCAGAGGGGGACCTCCCCCCTGTCCAAGCCAGGTTAGGACTATATAAGAGGTTAGTTTAGGTTGAAATAAGTCTGGTTAGGTCATATTCCCTCTGAAATGTCCACTAGGCTTACTATAACCCCGACCCCTCCTTATTCTGCATAGGCTTATGCTCTGACCCCACCCGTAGGCTAGCCTATATCTTAAATAGCCCTGACCCCTATTCTGCATGTTAAAATTTGGGGGACCAGAGTGGGAAAGTTGGGTTTTTGGGTTGAGGGAATCCAAAAAAATAATGAAGTACAAGGACCTTAATCCCAGTGATAGTACTCATTCACATTAAGGTAAATTTATGGAATGTTTTCAAATTAATGTCATGCACTAGGTTAAGGACGTAGACTAGGTTAGTTAGGTGTCGTTGGTTAGGTCACATGGTAATGAAACAAACGTCAGGTACATTCAAAGGACACATCAACGGAGAACTGAAGACAACTATTGCAACCTGGTTTGCACCAGTCACCGGCCGGAGTCTTTACCCATTATGCCATTTGCCGTCTTTTGCTTATGTTTTTACATTAATCCCCAGTGGGCTGGTACTAAACACAGCACCAATTTGCACATAAACTAGTGGTTACCAAAACCAGAGGGTTGAAGTAGTAACCTCCAGTTTTCCCCATATCAAAACATAGAAATACTGTAATGATATTTTTAAGTTCAAAATGCAATAATTATTTAAATTAAAATTTTACCCTGTCTGAAAAGTCTTTGCACCCCTGGACACCCCACCTAACCCAACCTAACCTAACCAATGTCACCGTATGTTCAATTAAATAATTAGGTGTGCAGCCTAACCTAACTTAGGGTGCCAGGTCCTTACCTGGCTGGGGACTTCAACCCACTAACTTGACTTTAGTCACCAAGTTCTTGGTTAACATGTGTGTGATGTCACTTTAAACCTTCAATAAACCTTGCCTTAAGCTAATCACGATTAGAACTTGCATAAGTATCATGTGGATGTTGGAATACATCCTCTTGTTTCACCCTTATCTATTTTTCCCCACTCAAAAACCCTGCTTTCCCACTGTGATTCCCATTGTTGTAGAATACAGTAGGGGTCTAGTATCTCTTCAACTAAGCTAAATCTAATGATAACAGACCAGTGTCAACCTTTGAAACTAGAAAAAAGCACAAATTGGAGAACAAATATACAGTATTCAGAAGCACAGACAGGTTCAGATTTCATGCTCCTTCAGTTTGGAGACTTAAAACCCAACTGGAGTTTTAATGTTTCCACACTGAAGAAGGAGCATGACACTCCAAATCTGTCTGTGCTTCTGAATATATTTGTTCTTCAATTTGTGCTTTTTTTTTTTAGTTTCAAAGGTTGACACTGATCTGTTATCATTATGCCTAGCCTAGTTTATGAGATACTAGACCCTTATCATACTATGCGAATATAGGAGATCACACTGGGAAAGCAGAAATTTTGGTGGGGAAAAATACAAAAGGGTGAAATACAAGGATGTACAGTATTCCAACACCCCAATGATGCATCTGCAAGCTCTAATTGTGTGTTTTTTTTTTTTTTTAGGTTACACCTAGTTTTAGAGATACAAGTAAAAATTTACCTCTGGCATCTTGGCTTCATCTCATGGGGATAAATATCTCACTTACCTCTGGCATCTTGGCTGCATCTCATGGGTATAAGTATCTCACTTTACTTGGACGACTGGCTCCTTTGCTCCCTGACGACAGAGCAATGTGTGGAGTATCTTCAGAAAACTCTTCGGTTAACCCAGGAATTGGGTTTGTTGATCAATCATCAGAAGTCCCAGCTGACTCCCTCTCAAGAACTAGTATAATGTATTTTGGGATGACTGAACTCCTGTCTTTTTCGGGCTTTTCCAGCCCCAAAGAGAGTAGAATCCTGTCTACGCATGATTGACAAATTTTTCTCCCTTCAGAGCTGCATGGCCAACAAATGGATGAGTCTCCTCGGAACGTTGGCCTTGATAGAACAGTTCGTTTCACTGAGGAGACTTCATATGATGGTGCTTCAGCCTTTCCTCAAAGCCAGTATGGGACAGAAAGAGACATCCAGACTCTTTCATGTTTCCAGTGACACAGAGCATCAAAGAACACCTGCTTTGGTGGAGATCTGAAAGCAGGTCATTACAAGGAAAGCCGCTTTCCCCACAGAACCCAGACCTAAACTTCTTTGCAGGTGCCTTGAACGTGGGCTGGGGCGCTCTCCTGGAAGGCAGGGAAGTCTCTGGGACACGGTCGCAAAATCAGAAGAAACTACATATAAATGTGAAAAGAACTCGAGGCCTTTGCCTCGAAGGTGTATGACAGAATCATAGCAGTCCATTCAGACAACACTACAGCCCTGTTGTACATCAGCAAGCAGGGAGGAGCTCATTCCTTCTCGCTTTGCAAAGCAGTGAGGGATCTGCTTCTCTGGCCAACCAGAACGGGACAGTAATTCTGACAAGATTTGTTCAGGGAAAACTAAATGTGCTGGTGGATCAGCTAAGCCGAGGCAACCAAGTCATTCCCACAGAGTGGACCCTTCATCCTTTAGTTTGCTCGTCCCTTTGGAGACTGTGGGGAAGACCAAAGTTGGATCTTTTCACAACGTCCAAGAACAATTGTGTGCCTCTTTTTTTGTTTGCCAGTACCAGATCTGTTGGCATGGACGACGGACACGATGCTACAGGACTGGTTCGACAAGGATCTTTATGCCTTCCCTCCCTTCGGAATGATACGGGAAGTATTGAACAAATTTCAGTCTCACAAGAACATGTTAGTGATTCTGATTGCTCCCTTTTGGCCCCTAAAGGAATGGTTTCTGAACCTCATGGGTCTTCTGGTAGATTTTCCAAGACTGCTTCCTCAAAGACACAATCTTCTCAAACAACCCCATGTCAGAAGATTTTATCAAGGATTGTCTACTGTAGCTCTGACAGGGTTCAAACTGTCAAAAGACTCCTCAGAGCTGAGGGTTTTTCAGGAGCAGCTGCAAAGGCAATCTTGAGATGCAGACGCCAATCTTCCTGCAACATTTACTAGAATAAGTGGTCCATGCACTTGGTGCAGAAAGAATGCAGTAACTTCTACTAAAACCACTCTGACGGAGATCGCAGATTTTTTATTGTACCTTAGATCCTCCAGAGTCTTGGCCCCTTCGACTATAAAGGGCTACAGGGCTATGCATAGCTCAGTCTTCAGGCACAGAGGCCTTGACTTACCTTCGAATCAAGACATTTTTGATTTAATAAAATCTTTCGAGACTAGTAAGCAGAAGGTGACAGAACCGGTAGCCTGGAATCTAGACGTTGTCTCAAAACAGTTCTCTTCCTCCTTTCAAGCCTATCAGCTCCTCTTCATTCAGATCAAAATAAGAAGACCCTCTTTTTGGTGGCTTTGGCAACAGGTAAGGGGGTTGGTGAGCTACAAGCAGTCGATAGAAGGATCGGTTTCTCTGGAGGAAATGCAGTTTGTTCTTATACGCTAGGATTTCATGTAAAGAATGAGAATCCTCCCAAGCCCTGGCCTCGTTCTTTCAAGGCCAAAAATCTGCGTGAAATTCTAGGACCTGAAGAGGAAGAAAGAGTTCTTTACCCTGTAAGGGCATTAAAGTTTTACCTGAAAAGAACAGAGAAGTTAAGAGGGTCCTCTAGTAATTTTTGGACTTCAGTTAAGGATCCTTCACGTCTTCGTACAAAAAATGCAACATCCTTTTTCTTAAGAGAACTCATTAAGGAAGCCCATTCTCATGTGGGAGAAGAGCTTTCACCTTCTCTGAAGGTTAAGGCACATGAAATAAGGGCAGTGGCTATGTCTTTAGTTTTTAAACATAATGTTTCTCTTTCAGATAGTCTCCAAACAACTTTTTGGAGATTTAAATCGGTATTTGCATCTCACTATTTAAGGGATGTGGAAACAGTTTTTAATCAATGCAGTACTTTGGGCCGTTTATCAGTGGCTGGCATGGTGTTGGGGGATGGAAAGTAGGAAGCATACATCCATCCTTTCTCTTCTCCTTGAATTTTGGTGTTGAGTTCTAAGGGAGTCTGGGGGTACTGTGTACTGGGATACCCTCCAGTTTTTAATGGTATAGGATTGGTGTTTTTAGTATTTTGGTGTAGGTAACAGCATTGTTATCTGGTTGTCTTGTGTTAGTACTGCACCCTGGGCAGGGGCAATTTTCTGTAACTTACTAGCGTTCGGTGATGTCCTTCGCTATAAGTCATTTTTATATAAGTAACTTGCTAAGTAACTACATAGGTATTAGTTTCACTCAACTAGTTTCACTTAACCAAGGCAGTTCTAAATTTGAAATTCGCGGTAACGCTCTACAGTAAACCCCCCGTATTCGCGGATTTCTCTGTGGAACGTATCTACCCAGTATTCGTGGAAACTTCACCCATTCACGGTATTTTTCACTGAGAAATATCCATTAATTACTGTATTTTCATATAATTTTCTTGGCTAAATGTACTTTTTGTGTTAAAACTATTAAAATACTCAGGTATAAGCATTTTTAGAGTTTTTTTGTGTTTAAACTATCAAAATAGGCAGTTGTAAGTGTTTTTAGTTATTCGCGGGGGGCAGTGCAGTATGCATTCCCCGCGAATACGAGTGGTTTACTGTATTGTTTTAATGTAGGTAGCTAGACCCCGCCCACTACCAGGGAGGAATAGGCACAACAGTTCTGAAGAGCCTGATTCATTTCTGCTGGTCAACAACTGTACACAGTTGGTTGAGCAGCACTGATTTGAATTTTGCCTGATGGTTGTATCTTTCGCCTTTGGTGCAGTATTCATTTGTGTTGGCAGCATGCTGTTTATTAGCTTAGCTAGTTTATTCAGCCTTGTGACTTGTTGTGACTTAGTATGTCAGATTGTAGTGTGTCTAGTATTAGGTATTGCAGCAAAGGCTGTAATACTAGACTTACTTCTGCTGAGTATGACTCGCACACTTTGTGTTGCCATTGTAGAAGGCAAGTTTGTGCATTTGAACTTAAATGTGATGAATGCAAAGACTGGGATCAGAGTAAATGGAAAGTTTTGGAAGCACATCTAGATAGACTTCAAAGAGAGACAGAGAGAGGCGGCTGCTAGAGCCGAGGCAAAAGGTTTAGCTAGTCAGGTTTTACTCCAAAATTGGATATTGCTTCTCAACTTGTGCCTTCTACACCTCTACCCATGTTCTCCCAGATCACCAGCCCTCCAACTTTTCCTCAGACTCTGTTACCTGGCTCCCATTCTTCTGAACCTGATGCCATTGCCAGCCCAGAAGCTAAAATTGACCAAAAGTTTGGTCTGCTTGTTAATACCGTAGCCCAAATCGGGTCTTCGGGTAAGACCCCTATGGATCAGGTAAGAGCAATTAGTGTTGGTGCAAGTGCAGTGCAAGTGGAGGAGGTGACTACTCGTCCCACTGATGCTCCTAGACAAAGGTCCCGAGCAGGTTGTGCATAACACTTTGGTGACGGAGAGCCCAGTGTTCGAGCATATGGTGTTGGAGCGCCCAGTGTCCGAATGCCCAATGTCCGAGCGTATGGTGTCAGATTGCCTAGTGTCCTAGCGACCGGGTTATGAGCACTCAGTGTCCAAGCGCCCAACTGCCGAGCGGCGCCCAGTGTCCGTACGCCCAGTTTCCGAGTACCATGTGCCAGAATTCTCACCTTCGGTACGCTTGGCACCAGAAACCAAACATTTGGCACCAAAACCTGCCATCACAGATCCTTCATTGGAACCTATCCAATGGCATTTGGATAACATCCTTGGACTTTTACAAAAACAACAGGATCAGGCGGGCTTAGCTCCTTCTCCCATTACATCTAATGAGGAAGCCAATGAAGAAGCCATTGATCAAGATCATCGTACATCTGAGTATTCAGCCCTCTTGAGGTACTCCCTTTTATGCTGTCCGACTTTCTTCTCTCCAAGGGCGCAGTCATCACCTGGTTCGGTCTTCATGATGAGACAGCCAGTAGAGGTCTCCAGACTACTGAAGATGGTCCTCTCCTCATCCTCTAGGAAGGCATTAGCGGGCATTGACAGTTGGTTAGCAGGAAAGATGGAGCTGTGTAAAGCAGTTTTCAGTGCACCTCCCTCCCGTCTGTTGCCAAGGAGGTACTTGTCCTACTCCACTGGGGAAGCGCCTTCACTGGGAGTTTCTGCTTCCTCCCAAGGGGACTTCTCCAGCCTTGTGGACACAACGTGGAGATCAGCTTTTAACTCCGCTAGGATTATGTTCACGTCTTCGGAATTAGGCAGTTTTGTGAAAGACGTTTTTAAAGTCTACAAAGTATTCAGCTTCCTAGACTGGACAATTGAGGTGTCGGCCAAGAAAATATGACTGTAGTACACTTCAAGAGGAATTCACTGCAGGCTGGCTGGGAGTACTCTCATGCGTGGATAAGGCCATTACAGCAAACCCCCTATATTTGCGGGGGATGCGTACCGCACCCCCCCACGAATAGCTAAAATCTGCGAATACTTAAAACCCTTCTAAAAACACTTAGAACTGCCTATTTTGATAGTTTTAACAAAGAAAAACCATCTAAAAATACTTATACCTGAGTATTTTAATAGTTTTAGCACTAAAAGTGCATAGTCATGAAAATTATATGAAAAAATGATTTTGACAAAGGAAAAATCTATTTCTGGGGAGGGGCCCGTGTCACCCGGTGAAATAATCCATTCAGCACTTATTTCTAGGTAATTCCGTTGCTAGGTACCAGAGAAAAGCTAAATGTAAAGCTGGGGTTACTACCCCCAGAGCGACTCAAGAAATGGAGTGGAGTATGGTAAAGGGTGAGATTGTCACAATCACGGGACCCTGCCCTATAAAGATTCCCAATGTCAAAAGTCCCAACGAGAGAGGTGCCGATACAAACCCATGCACTACTCGCGGACTGTACACAAGGCAACACTAGTCGCATTCCATGTTAGCACCCACCCCACCAGAATGATGTTTACCATGGGAGGGAGAGAATGAAAATAGTGAATATTTCTCAGTGAAAAATACCAGGATTGGGCGAATTTTCTGCGAGTAATGGGTAGATATGTTCCACAGAGATGAATGAAAAAAGCATTAGTGAAGTGATAGTGGAGGAGGTGCCTACCCGTCCCCCCGACTCTCCTAGGCAAAGGTCACTGCCAAACTCCCCAGATCCTGGGAGGATGTATACTGGAAGCACAAGGGAGGTTGGTGGGGTCTGCCCATGGGTAGTCACCCCCTCGGTCGCGCCTGCGACGTCCAAGGTGACGACAGAGAGCCGTTGGAAAGGCGTCTCAGATGTTCATCGCCTATCCTCTAGGCCTGGAACGCCCAGTCTGGACAAGAGGCACCAGTGGCGTTTCCGTGTAAGGAGTCTCGTCCCTTGAAGAGGCACTCATCGTATTTGCATCAGATGTCTCTGCTCCCCATCAGGAGGCCCAGAGAACTTTCCTGAAGTCCCAGACTATCTTGCAGTTTTTGGTACAACACTTTTCATCAGATCATCCCTCTGGCTGCCAGATTTTGGCCCCCAAGCGCTCTCCTGAGGCTCACAGGCGCTCTTTGTTGTCTTCCAAGCGTCCGCCCTCCAGAGAGTGCCAGTATTTTTCTGCAGAGCACCCATTGGCGCCAGAGTGCCTAACAGCGCCCGAACTTCCAGTTACTCCCGGATGCTCAGTAGCACCCAAGCACCCACCTGGCACGAGATCCTGTCTGTTCAAATTTTTATTCCAAGTGGCTGGCGCCAATTCTGGCTCTCTGATCCTCTTGCACGCCTAAGACTGATCCTCTCATGGAGGAAGAACTAGATCCTTCTGTAGCTCCCATTCAACATCAGTTGAATAATATTTTGGATCTCCTCAAGAAACCTCTGACATCAGTGAAGACTCCTCTGGACCCTTCAGCATCACTGATGTCCTTGGAAGAGGAGGGTTTAGGCCAGCAATCAACTCCCTCAGCCTATGCTGACCTTTTGAGATAGTTACTGCAGTCCTTCTCGGATTTCTTTTCTCCAGTGACTCCACAATCAACATTCATGATGGGTAATCCTATTGATTCCTCCAACCTCCCAAAGTTGGTTCTATCTTCATTCTCAAGAAAATCTGTGGACAGTATTGTTGTTTTGGTTTTTGGAAAAGTGAGATCAAGGGAAAGCCACCTTTTGTATTCCGCAATCTTGGCTCTCGATTGAGATACCAGTCTTACACCACTGGAGAAGCTCCTTCCCTGGGAGTGGCTGCCTCCTCCCAGGGGGACTTCTCAGCCTTATAGACTCAGCACTCAGGTCAGCCTTCACCCCAGCGAAAATTATGTTTTCCCGTACTGATTTGGACCATCTTCTTAAAAACCTTTTTAAAGTTTTTGAGGTGCTAAGCTTCCTTGATTGGTCCATGGGAGCCTTACCAAAGAAGAATGAGGATTTCTCCCCCTAATCTGAAGATTGCATGTCATATTGGCTGAGAGTTATCTACTGTATGGACAAGGCCTTCAGAGATGGTTCCCATGAATTAGCCTCTCTTTTTGCCATGGGGATACTGAAGAAGAGGGAGCTCTGGTGCTCGTTCACCTCTAAGAGTATTACAGCGTCAGAGAGATCAGCACTTCTCTTCTCTCCTCTCGACCGTCACCATCTTTTCCCGCAATGTGTGGTCAACGAGATTACTTCAGAGTTGCAGAAAAAAATCAACACAGGACCTTTTGGCACAATCCACGAGACATCCGAGGGATTGGTCTTCCTTCAGTGCCAAAACAGCCTCACCTCTTCAGAGACAGCCCTTTTGAGGAGGTAGACAGCGATCAGTCTCTAGATCTTGGGAGAAATGGAGTGCATGAGGGGCAGAACCCTGGATAGTAGAAGTCTTGAAGGAGGGCTACTCAATCCCCATCAAAGAGAGGCCACCATTAGTCAACGCATCGGTTGCATTAACGGCCTACTCGGCTGGTTGAGAGAAGTTGTCGGCCCTCTGAAAGGAGGTTTCATCGCTTCTCAACAAAGGGGTGATAGAAATAGTCAAGGATGTCAGTTCAACGGGCTTTTACAACCGGTTGTTTGTAGTCCCCAAGTCTTCAGAACCTACGGCAAAAGTAATTGCCAATTGCAGACGCCAGTCCTCAAGCAAAATATACCAGACAAAATGGACCATTTTTAGACTTCTTTAAATCAGATAGCAGACTTCCTGCTTTATCTGAAATCTTCCAGGGGTCTATCCTCTTCAATAGTAAGAGGTTATAGCTCTATGGTTAGTTCTGTCTTCCGCCATAGAGGCGTAGACATCATCTCATACCAAGACATTTCTGACCTCATTAAGTCTTTTGACTCTTCCAGACCTAAGAGAAAACAGACAGTTGCATGGAGTCTGGATGTAGTTCTCAAGTGGATCGCAGGCTCATGGTTTGAGCCCCTTCGCTCGTCTTCTCAGAGAGATCTGACCTGGAAGACAATATTTCTCATGGCTTTATCAACTGCAAAAAGGGTTAGCGAACTCCATGCAGTAGACAAAAATGTTGGATTTTCCCAAGGTGATGCAATTTGCTCTCTAACCCTGGGATTTATGGTGAAGAACGAAACCCCTTCTAAACCCTGGCCTGGTTCTTTCTCAGTAAAGAATTTAATAGATATTCTTGGTTCGGAAGAAGAGGAGAGAGCTCTTTGCCCCGTGAGGGCTCTCAGATATTATCTCCATAGAACCGAAAAAATTAGAGGACCAGAAAGGAACCTGTGGTGTGCTGTCAAGAATCCGACTAGACCGCTTTCAAAGAACGCCATCTCATTCTTTTTAAGGGACCTCATCCTGGAAGCTCACTCCCAGGTTGGAGAAGATTGTTTACCTTCTTTGAAGGTAAAAGCTCATGAGGTTAGGGGAGTTGCCACCTCTGTAGCTTATAAGGACAACTTGTCCCTGTCCTCTATACTTCAAGCAACTTTCGGACGATGTAAGTTGGTATTTGCTACGCACTATTTATGTGATGTCGAAGCGACTTATGATAATTGCTATACCCTGTGATCTTTATTAATTGCTAGAACAATGATGGGGGAGGAAGCGTAGGGAGCTCCCCTTCCATCCTCCGTCACCTTTGTCTTGAACTTTGGTGTTGAGTTCCAGGGAAGTCTGGGGGGTACTGTGTATTTGAGTACCCACCAGTTTTTTAATGATTGGGTGACTGTCTCTTGTTTTTAATGGTGTAGGTGACTAGATGTTTTGGTTGGTTCTCTAATTATGGTACTGCGGCCTGGGCAGGGCCAAATACTTGGACTTTGTCGGCCATCAGAAATATCCTTTGCCACGAAGCTCCTTCTCATACTCTCTCAGCCATTGGAACACTCCTTTGCTGGAAAGTCCCGCATCAGTAGTGGCGCTCCTCGGCTACTTGTCCCCGTGCCACTACAGGTTGAGATGAGCACCAACCAGAGGCAGTATCTACCTGCAGTAGCTCTCTCACCAGGTAAGGAATAACAAGCATTGTTTCAATGCTAGCATGATTCTTTTTTCAATGCATCAGTCTAACTTTATATTGGAATAGTTATGTCCATGAATTCCCACCTCCTGTCAATGTGGGATTCAGCGATGTAATTACTGGGTAAGTTATATATAAAAATTACATTTTTGTGATAAAATAAAGTTTTGTATATACTTACCCAGTAATTACGAGTAGAGCCTTCCTGCCTCCCCTCGCATGGACATTTCAGCAAAATGAATTGAGACAGCTGCTAAGTTGTTCCTCTTCTTCCCCAGAAAGTGGGCAGGGTCTAGTCACCTACTGTACTCTAGCGAGAATAAGTGTTAACGCGAATTTCAAAATTCAAGCTGCTGTGCGAGTAGCAACTACAGCGATGTAATTACTGGGTAAGTATTTATAAAACTTTATTTTACCATAAAAAATGTAATTTTTCGTGCGTCTACAAACCAGGGGCTTTTATTGTAGCTCCCACCTCAACCAACACACTTTGTCCTTGAGGCCGAAGGAAGAGTACTTGGTTATGGCAGGTGAGTGAGGAGTATTCCCTACCATCCCCCTAAACCACCATTTACCTTGTTACCAAGTTTAATGACTGCTTCCAGCAAGTGCTGAAGGTTACTCTGGTTTTCATACCTTGGAAAAATACTTAAAATTACTGTAAAATGTGCTATATTTTTCTTAGATACACAAACCTGTCATACAAATAATGTCCCACCTCTAACGAATCCTACATTTATCCCTGTAGCCAAAGGAGAAAAGGAGGGTATTGCAAGATGAGTGGCTGGGAATTCTTCTCAAAGATTGCTCTTATAAACTACTGATTTGAATTTCCAGGGTAAATACAATTAAGAAAAATTACACATTTATTCAGTTTCAGTGAAACACCGCTGATGATGACCAGTGATGGGAATAGCAGTATTGTTGGGTCCTTAAAGAGCAGTGCCTCTGAAGATTGCCTCGGGTGCCGATTGGTTAGTGGAGGTGGACTGATGGGCGTCTCTCTCTATGTTGGCTATCACGCAGCAAAAAACACTCACCCAGTTGGCAGAACTGTAACTTTCTTATTTGCAGGAGGTAAGTTCAATCGTCAGATGTACATTATTGCCACCTTTCATATACAGTATTCATGGTTTAGTGATGTGACATTTATTTGTTACTCTGATGTATGCTAATGAAGTTGGATATTTTATATTTCAGGTTTGTTTGTTTGTCTGTTAGCAGGATTATTTAACAATTTATGTGCGGATGTTTGGATCTAGGTAAGGACATCTTGTTCCTATGGGAATACAAACCATTGCCTTTTTATGTATGAGTATCCTTCAGTGTGCTGGAAATGGTTGTTGAACTGGGTAACAAGGTCAGTTAACTTGTGGTAAAGAGGGGTGAATGGGGGAATACTCCTTCACCTACTTTCTGCAAGCACATTTTTCTTTGGCTGCTGTTAAATGAGAGCTTGCTGTGCTTCTACTGACTGCTAAGTTGCACTTGTGTTTTTGTTTTAAGTGTTTTGTTTACCTGGTAATAGTGTCATGTATGGAGGTGTGAAAGCCATTAGTGAGTGTAGTGAACCTTTTTGCTCTATATTAAGGTGGATCCCACCATTTGATACACCATTATAGGGGTAAATTTGCTGCTTTCAGGAAGTTTTTGGTAGAGGATGTACTCTATAAGTTAGCCTGCCACACCCTCCTTGCTGCCAAACACCTCCCTACTCTCCATGGGGTAACCCCATTTTTGGCCAAGAGGTGGGTTTGTGTGTGCCTTGGGGGGATCAGTACATCTAATCTTAGTGTCGACTGTCCCCTTTCTCCTCTACGCTTTAAGTCTGTGGTTGCAGAATCCTTGAATAAAGATGTTGCACATATTCATGAGTGGAGTAGGCTTTGGGGCATGGAACTTAACCTTTCTAAAACTCAATGTATGATAGTTGTTCAGTCCAGAAGTCTTTTGCCTTTGCATCTTGATTTACATTTAAATGGTTAGGTAATTTCTATGTAAGGACCTGAGGTTTGCATGTTAGGAAAAATGCAGATTACTTCCAAAATTTGTCATGTTTCAAATGTCAGTGACATTCTTAAGATTTTAGGAGTAACTTTGATAAGAAATTGACTTGAGAAGCATATACGAGTTCTTAATGTTGACTTGTGGCAAAGATGCAAGGTGAATTCATTGTTTGTTACATAAAATGCACTACAATGACAAAACATCCTCTGCATTCTTCATCTGACCTAACTGATTTTACTTGCAACACTAGCCACACTGCTGCTACAAACATTGTGTTGTTTTTAGCATCAGGTTTAATAATACTCAGATTGTTAGGAGTTTTATCTTGGCAACAACTAAGATGTTGAATAGTTTGCCTATTGCAGTTGTGGAATCTTCTGATCTCCGAGTTATTTCATTCCTGCTCGCTGCTGACGTCTCCTTAATCTCAAGTGTATCAGTTTTATTTTCTACTGTATTCTCTCATATTTAATTATATATTACCTTTTCCTGTAACCTGTCTTTCTCTGCAGGCTGATTTCCCTTTGTAGCCCACTTGGTTTTATAGTCTGTTGACTCTGACCATAAGGGTTTTCAGCTTCTTGACCCAAAGAACCATTGCTAACAGGTTTAAATAGGCAAACATTGGTTGCGATTGTTCTGCATTCGTATCTTGTGCACATGCCAAATTATCCTACAAAATGTGAAATAAGATTTTGATTTTTCAGAACTGTGACATATCTGATAAGGAATGAAATCTGAGAAGTTGGAGTTGCCTAAACTTGGGTGCTCAAATTCAACTAGCTTTGCTCATTGTGGTGTCATAACCATCACCTAAAGCTGATTGGATGGCAGTGTTTTCTTAGTGTGTGTATCACCTTTCAGTTTCATTGATAATGACAAAGAAGAAGGCAGTGAAGATGTTATTATTCAGAAGATGAACCCTATTAATATGGAACAAACCCACAGGGGCCATTAACTTGAAAATCAAGCTTCCAAAGAATATGGTGTTCATTCGAATGAAGTAACAGAAGATGAATGTGAAATACAGAAAGAAGAGATCAGTTATTAGAAAAACAGATAAATGAACAAATTGATAAATATATGAATAAAAATGTAGTTTCTTAAGATACAAGGAGAATTGTATTAGGGTAGTAATGCAGTGCATCTTCGCTTAAACTTCTGGTTCCAATTGCACGACATCCTCAGGTAGGCTTTTCCAAAGTCCAGAGGTGTGGGGAATAAAGGACCTCTGGAACTGAGAAGTTCAACAGCAAGGCACATTTACTGCATATTGGTGCTGCTGTTCAGTGAATCAAGTTGCTCTCGTCAGGAAAAGTGGCTCAGGCATCAATTGTGAATGTGAAAGGTCTCTGTTAAAATACAACTTATGAAAAATTGACAAACAACAAGACCATCTGTCAGTGGTCCAAATCATAACCTGTTGCCAGAGGGTCTGCTACTGAAAAGCTACTGCAGCTGGAAGATCCCCTTCCTTGCAGAAGAAATGGAAGCTATGGGGACTGCAGAAATGCAGAAAACAGCAACTGTGTTAGAAGGCTTGGCCTTTTTTATTCTCTGCCAGGTCATTGAGGAATGTAGCTGAAGACAGGCTAACATGGAATATTATTAAGAGTAGGCTAAATCTTTTGCAATTACTTGCATGATGACATCTGCCAAGTGTCACATAATTCCTTGTTCCCCTGATGAGACATAAAAGGGTTTGTTAAATTTTGGCTAGGAAAGAGAAGTGGAGGGTTCTGGCAGTGTCATAAGCCAGCAAATGCCTCCTGTCCTCTTGTCTCTTCTGGCCAAACTTCTTCCACTGGGGGAGAGGACTAGGTTGCACTTGCATCTCATGGGAAACACTGAGTAAAATCTTTATCCCTACAAAATGAGCAATACTTATGTGGGGCTACCAATAAGGGGTCATGAAGCAACCATGTGACTGCCCAAGGTCCTATGAGCTGGTGTTAATCATGTTTCTTCTTCATAATGAAAGAAAAACAAGACCAAAGTAACATACTAGACTTTAAAAAAAATACATGGTACGAAAAGAGTCCAGCACAATAGCAAATAAAATAACGGTGTCAAGCTTCTCATCCAGCCAATGGTTTGTATTCTCACAGGAACAAATGCAACTCTTGAATTTGCAGTATCCAGAGGACTTCCTTTTACAATGATTAAGCTAGGCTGTAGCTTCTTCAGGCCCAAGAAAGTTTTACATCAAGCATAATTTCTGTAGTTTTTCAAGTTCAAAATAGAAGTCCATCTTCTGCCTGCGGACATCTGCCACAAATACCTTGATACATTTTCTCATGACCCTGTTGTAGCCACTAGCTGGGTAGCACAGTAATTTGTTTCTTACGTTATCTTTACGTTGCATTTTATTTTGTCATTTCATCATTTTGTTCACTCCAGACTGCTGTCATATGAACTTGATGAAATTCTCATTTTGGGTGTTAAAGACAAATATCTATTTTGCCTAATTATATATTTTCAATACCTAATCTACTAGACTCTAGGTCAGTTTTGCTAATCACATAGGACCCAAAGATGTGCACTGAACTCAGTGATCATATATCCTTGAATGAGTTGGCAGAATTGACATTTAGATACAGCACCTTCTTAATTGATGATTTTATTTTGGAGAGCTACTTTTTAAGGTGAGCCACTGGTAGAGTCAGATGTGCCTATGGCTCTTTGCAATTCAACAGGTCATGTAAAAAATTTGTTACCCTCTTTCTTCCTCTAATTGGCTCTTGAAACAAGGCTAAAGTTGGTGGATCAAAAGTGGCAGGTCAGAAAAGGGATTCCTTCCTTAAGATGGTTTCACTTGGCAGCTTTTATTGGTTAAACACTGGTCAAGGTATTACAGTAATTTGAAATTGATTATGGTCTGTGCATATTACAGTGGGAAGGAAAAAAAAGTATTTTTAAATCATTGGTTTGTATCTTTGAGACACACTTGTGCTTTTTTAACAGCTAAAGAATGTACTAGCATTTTGTTGAAATGACCGAAATCATGATTTTATATCATTGGTTTGCCATTACAAAATTTACACCCCATAAGTTGATTAACCATCAATTATCTTGTTTTTTGTTACATAGTTTACACCCTGTCTGTTGACAGGCCCTTAAGTATTTCGTTTTTCGCTACATAATTTACATCATGTTGATAAACCCTGAAGTAGTATCTTGTGTATTGCTATACAATTTACTCTATGTTGCTAAACAATCAAATATTATTGATCATGATCATTTATCTTTTTGTTACATAATTTATAGCCTGTATGTTGATAAACCCTCAAGTATGTAGTTTTTGCTACACAGATTATACCTTGAATGCTGACCTATATTAATGAATATTCTTATTTACAGCATTAGGTGGTGCTGGCCTTACCAGACTTCTGAAGCTCCCACCATTTGATGGCTCGCAGAAGAATGCTGTTGGGTGACAGTGATAATAATCAACTCTCGATTTTCTTTAACCTTGTGATATACAGTACTCGTATATTTTATTATGTCCGATTAGTGTTAAAATTGAGTGTCACTTGAGTATATTTGTATGATAGACTGATGTTCAAAATATAATTTAACTGTACAAATATAATGAAGGATAGTTAAGTATATAATAACACTCAAGACAAACTTTATAGCTTTATTTTTTTGTTTCCATGATAAATGAGGTCCTTTTCCATGCAATCCACATCATTATTGTATATGTTTAGTAGCACAAAACCATTACTGTATACTTTTGTAACACAAAACTAAGTAGGGAAAGATGGGCCACTCGTTTAATATGCAGTATACTGGGGAAAATATCAGAAAATACAAAAATAAGTTATGGAATCTAAATTGGATCTCACACAGAGGTAGTATTACCATTTATGTGATACAGGTAAATATTCCTCCCAAGGGTGATATGGAACAATGATGTCTGCAATTATAATCTCCATAACATGCTGACTAGTGAACACATGTAAGCATTACATGCAGTATATTTATATGTATGTAAGTATTACATGCAGTATATTCATGTGTATGTAAAATACTTATTCACTTGCAGAGAAGGCCATGTTCTATACAACATGGTAATGCATATGTTCAAAGATTAATTTTCCACAATCTTCAGAGCAGATATCATCAAACCATGGATAAAGACTGAACATGCATGATGATATTCAAGACATTTTGGTCGTCTAGTTTGAATCCTTTAGGAATTCTCTCTAGTTACTACTTGTTAGCGGCCAACTTTCCCTAATTTGGTATCAGTCTTGGGGTTAGCTGTAATATTCTGCACAGATACTATACACTCATTTATTCGAGTCTGAAGCTCACGCAGGTCATGGATGTACATTAGTCGCAGTGCCTTCCCGGCATTATTCAAGACGTAATCTCCAGTGTCAAAACCTAAATCGGCTTCAAAGATTGGATATGGTTTGCCCTGAAAAAGAAGAAATAGATGTTACAAAAAGAAGAAATATATGTTACTTTAAAATTGGCAATAACAAACTTCTAAAACAAATACAGTACAATGAAATCAGCACTGGTATTTCAAATTACAGTAGATCAACAATCAAATTGGGTTATGGTAAAACTTGTGGAACAACTGATTCCCTAACTTATTAGATATATTCCATACAGATAAACAAATGATCTTATTATTAAGGATTCTACAACACTTAAATGTTGTTGCGTGTTGGAATTTATACATAATGAGGTCTCATCACCTCCAAGTTTTGTCACTACCTGCTGTAATGGCTTGAAAGTTTTGGGCTAAAGGAATTCGAGTTTACCAAGACCATGTGGGAGTCAAAGTTGTTTCCAGCAGACTCAGAGCTGCCGATATCTTTGCCGTTAATCAGTAGGTGGGGTTATGGATAGGAAAGTAACTCCTAAGGGAGGAAAACCAAGGCCTACTTTGACACTTCATATCTAAGGTAGCCTTGCCAGATATTAAAGATTAACAGTGTCATATCTAGACGACTGTATTATTATTATTATTATTATTTTTTTTTGGGTCTATCACAGTCATCATATTTGACTGGGTGTTTTTATAGTGTGGGGGTTCCGGGTTGCATCCTACCTCCTTATAAGGAGTCCATCACTTTTCTGCATTAGTCCCTGGCTGGAGCTACTTCGGCATCTAGTTTTTCCAGATTCCTTTTTAGGGATCCTGGGGTCGTGCTTTGTGTTCCTATGATTATGGGTACAATTTCCACTTGCATATTCCATATCCTTCTTATTTCAATTTTCAGGTCTTGATACCAATTTTTTCTCTTTTCTTTCTCATCTACTCTGGTGTCCCATGGTATTGCGACATCAATGAATGATACTTTGGCACGTATCACCCTATCTGTTCTGATACCATAGTCCCAAAGGATCTTTGCCTGATCGTTTTCTATCACTCCCTCAGGTTGGCGTTTGTACCACTTATTACTGCAAGATAGCTGGTGTTTCTTGCACAGGCTCCAGTGGAGGGCTTTTGCTACTGAATCATGCCTCTTTCTGTACAGGTTCTGTGCAAGCGCCAGACATTTGCTTGCTATGTGGTTTATGGTCTCATCTTTCATATTGCACTTCCTGCATATGGGCGAGTGTTATTTCCATCTACTGTTCTTTGGAAATATCTGGTTCTTAGGGCCTGATCTTGTGCCGCTGTTAGCATTCCTTCTGTTTCCTTCTTGAGTTCTTCCCTCTGTAGCCATTGTCATGTTTCATTGCTGGCCAGTTCTTTTGTCCCTCTGTAGCCATTGCCAAGTTTCATTGCTGGCCAGTTCTTTTGTCTTTCTCGTACTGTCCGTGCATTGGTTTGTTGTGCCATTCCTCTGTTCTGTTTTTCATTCTCCTGTCTCTGTATATTTCTGCGTCTTCGTCTACTTTTATTAGTCCTTCTTCCCATGCAGTCCTTAGCCACTCGTCTTCACTGGTTTTCAGATATTGCCCCAGACTCTGCTGTCGATGTTGATGCAGTCCTCTATGCTTAGTAGCCCTCTCCCCCCTTTCTTTTGTGTTATGTATAGTCTGTTTCTTATTTGCTCTTGGGTGTAGTGGTTTGTGTATTGCCATGTGTTTTCTAGTTTTCTGGTCTATGCTGCAGAGTTCAGCCTTCATCCACTCCACTGCTCCTGCGCTGTATCTGATTACTAGTACTGCCCGTGTTGATGGCTTTCGTCATGTTTCCAGCATTGAGTTCTGACTTGAGTATTGCCTTGAAGTCTCTGCATATATTCTTTCCTGATCATGCCCTTCATCTCTCGGTGTTTTATATCCTCACCTTTCATTATTCCCAGGTAAAATTTGTATCCTGTCTCATCTATGTGTTTGCTGTTGTTGTTATTATTATTGTTGTTATTGTTATTATTAATTATTATTATTATTCAGTAAATGAAACCTATTCATATGGAACAAGCCTATAGGGGCCACGGCTTGAAATTCAAGCTTCCAAAGAATATGGTGTTCATTAGGAAGCAGCAAGAGGAAGTAAAGGAAAATACAGAAAGAGGCGATACCACTTATTAAAAGAGGAAAATAAATTAATATATATAGATAAAAATGTATTAAAATGCAGGAAGAATAGTATTAAGGTAGTAATGCATTGCATTTTCACTTGAACTTCTAAAGTTCCAACTGCACGTCCCATCCACAGTCCAATGGTGTGAAGAATAAAGGACTTCTGGAACTGAGAAGTTTGACACCGAGGCACATTTACTACATACTGGTAATGCTGTTCAGTGAATCTGGCTGCTCTCAGCAGATAAAGGGAATCGGGATCAACTGTGAATGTGAAAGACCTCTGTTGAAATACAACTTATGTAAAATTGACAAACAAGACCATCCGTCGATTGTCCAAGTCATAACTGCTACTGTTAAGAAACAAACCTACCACCACAAACCACTCTATCTAAAAGATATAAATCTCTAGCACAAACAGACATCCACACCAGAAAACAGCATTCCAGTAAAGGAAGTACAAATGGCCAATACCTAACTTTCTGCGGCATTTGCTGAAACTTTCATTAGATGCGAGTCAAAAGCTACACCTAGATTAGTTAAAGCTTCAGACTCACTCAGCAAAGTTCCATCAACCTGAAGGGGAGGATGGGGTGGAAATCTGTACGAGGTCTGCTAATCAAATGTTTTTGTTTTACTGGAGTTCAGCCTCATACCCCACCAACTACACCATTCCCTGATCTGCTCCGTGTCCCGATTGAGGCTGAGGGCAGCTTCATTTCTCATAACTGGAGACTTCACAAGTGTTGTATCATCGGCATACTGAACCATCTTGCTTTCCAGGCCAACAACCATATCACTTGTATAAACTAAAAATAACGGTGGACCAAGTACATGTGGCACTCCAGACAACAGGTCTTGGTTCACTGAAGATCCCATCCACAGCAACTCGCTGCTGCCTGTCTTATTGTAAGGAAATCTTGAAGTAATCCTAAAACATATCCACCCACTCCAAGATTCTGATGTTTATAAGTAAGTGCCTTGTGATTTACTAAATCAAAAGCAGCACTAAAATCTACTTGAATTACTCTTCACTCAAAACCCTTATCAAGGTTCCCTTGCAAACTGCATGTCAAGTCTAAAAGAGCATTGCAGGTACCTAACTGCTTCCTATATGCATACTGACTATCAGCTAACAATCTTGAGATTCCACATGCTTATATAATGCCTTATATGGGAAGAATCTCTCCAAACATTAGAATACAATAAAAAAAAAAAAATAAATTGGGACATGTAGCTGGAGCAGCTGCTTGGAACAGAAATATCTGCAGCATCTGAAGAGAATACCCAGTATGAAAGTGCTTTATAGATACTAAATTTTGCAGAAATAGCCTCACTGCACCTTTTTTGGTGCAGTGAGATGGTTCTTCTCAATAAATCTTGCTGAAAACCTTTATAAAGACACTACAGACTATAAACCCAAGAGAGCTCCAAAGGGAAATTAGCATGCAATGGGAATACAAAATAAAAATGGACACCCCTGAATTCAGGACACTTCAGCAGAGAGCACGAATTATTTTGCTCCTTGTTTCAACATTTTGAGATCATAAGATTCCACAACTGCACTAAGCAAACTATTCCACATTTTACTTGTAACCAAAATAAACCTCCCAGCAAACTGGAAGGTATTAAACCTGATACTAGAAAATGAAACACTGTTTTTAGCAGCAGCCCACCTAGTTTGCGAGCAAAAACAGCTAAGTCAGGTAAAGGAGAGTGTGAGGATGTTTGTCCTTGTAGTACGTACATTAAATGCAACAAACATAACTAATTTTACCAACATTAAAAGTTGGCAAAATAAGCTTTACTGATGACCTAACTCTATCCTAAAGTTTGAGATGAAAGTCAGCATAGGAAAACCATACTGGAGAGCATGAAAAATTGGGGAAAAGCACAGTCAACAGCATATGATGGATACAACAGGACAACAGGAGAGGATTTAAAGAGATCATCAATGAAAAGGAAATAGGTACGTGATTATTAACTGGGGGGCCTTGAGTTCTGAGAGAAATCAATGAAGCCATGAACAGTGACCTGGGTAATGACCTTATAACAAATTCCAGCAACAGCCTTGGAAATGTCATGAGTAATTACATAATAAAGAACAGTTCTCATGTGTTCCTGAGTTCCTGGTGGAGGACAACCAAATACGATAGATGTAGGATGCATCACCATTTTACCATGCAGAATCCATACAAATAACCAGAAAGGAAACTTCTGAAGCTGACTTAAAATAATCCAATGTATTAAGGTCTATAGCCTATCTGAAAATTGGAAGCCAATTATTTTAATGGCATTACACTACTACTTAAAATATACAGTAACAATTAAAAAGCTTACCTGATGAACATATTCGCCAGGATTTTGTAAAGCATCTGAAGAGAGCCTGGTCCGTATAAGTTTACTAACAGCTTTTAGAGTTACGAGATGGTCCGGGTGTGGAGTTATATTCAACTGCTTAGCAAGGTTATTCACGCCATCTGAGGAATAAAATTCAATAATAATCTTTTTCAGGACATGACTGTATAGATGTATATTTGTGTCGTCATTTAATGGCCATAACAAGAACTAAAAAAGCTAACAATGTAGTTAAAAGGCTGATTTTTTTTTTCTATAAAGCTGACAATTGACAGCAATACTGAGTTATATCAGTGTTTAGTTGCCCTTTAATTCTAGCACACCAGTAAGGGTTAGCTTTAAAGAGATTTATAAAATAAAAATATTTTCCACTGATTGGTGTTATTTTATGCTATCTTTTCTTGATTTTGATAGTCAGTTGACTGAATTCTTAGAAAACAATATACTTATTTCAGAAAGCTAACACAGTTTCAGGCCAAAATTATCCACAGAAACTTCCCTCATAAAAATAACAGATGAAATCTACAAAAATATGGACAATAAGAAAGCTTCCTTACTTTTACTGCTTAATCTTTCAAAAACTTTCAACAGTGTAAATCACACTATTTTATTGTAGAAATGCACAATAATGAATACTGATCCTTGCTGGTTTGAGAACTATCTACATAAAAGATCCCAGTCAGTTAGACTAAACAACATTTCAACTCATAAAGATATAAATTTTGGAGTTTCTCAGGGATCAATTCTCAGCCCTATACTTTTTAAATATATGTCAACGATCTAATAAAATCGTTACCAGGCTCCGTCATCATCCAGTATGCTGACGATACTGAAATCTTAATAGGTGATATAAATATGACAGGCCTTATTCACAGAGCGGAAGAAATTTTGAACAGAGCCAAGTGTTATTTTCAAAAGAATGATTTGCTTCTTGATGAGAATGAAAGTTTATTTTTAAAGGATCCAGGCAATATATATCAGAAATTGGGGCAAACCTCCATATTAATGGAAATATCGTTAAACCAATGATGACCGTAAAATATCCGAGTGTTTACTTTGACAGATATGTAAGCTTCGAACCACACATAGATGAAGTTTACAAGAAAGTAATGGGTATTATCATATTTTTAAGTAGGGTAAAAGAATCATTTGATCCATCTACACATGTAACAGTTGTTCAGTCATCAGCAATAAGCCTCATTTATTACTGCTTGAAAGTTTGGGGAGTTACCAATAATACACAAATACAGAAAATGTGAAAGCTTCAAAACTTTGCAGCTCATGTGGCTATTGGCAATGTAAGAAAATATGAACACATTTCTCCATTTCTGAAACAACTAGAGTGGCTAAAAATAAGAGAGAAATAAGTTCTAGACATATGTATCTTGGTATTTAAAATCTTGAGAAATAAAATTCCCAACTGGTTATATAGTTTTCCAACCGTAAATTCTGTTAGTGAGGTTACTACCCGTCAGGGAAGACCCATTCATAGGCAGAGTCAAAACTGATATTAGATCACAAGTAAATATAGGAGGTCCATGTGTCTATATAATAAGGTTCCACATAAAAATAAAGAAACTGGTTCTCTGTTCACCTTTAAAAATAATCTAAAGAAATTGCTTTTGGAGGTCTCTTTAAATATCTTTGTAGTAGTATTTTACTGAACTTTAACTTTATCTACTGATCTTGTTGTAGGTAGTACAGCTTGAGAATGTTGCCACTGTATTATTTTATTGTGTGTAACTCCATATATATACATAAGTATACCTTAGTTTTACCAGACCACTGAGCTGATTAACAGCTCTCCTAGGGCTGGCCCGAAGGATTAGACTTATTTTACGTGGCTAAGAACCAATTAGTTACTTAGCAACGGGACCTACAGCTTATTGTGGAATCCGAACCACATTATACCGAGAAATGAATTTCTATCAACAGAAATAAATTCCTCTAACTCTTCATCAGCCGGCCGGGGGAATTAAACTCCGGCCCATTGAGTGACAGTCTGAAGCTCAACCGACTCAGCCAACGAAGGGCTGATATATATATATATAATATATATATAAATTTATGATTTTGATTTGTAGAGTACCCAATATTCATTGGAAATAACGATTATTATTATTGGAAAGAGAAACCCACAAGATTCTTGTGTATAACTTGTTCACTGGTAAATATTTACATATTACTTTGATCTCAGAGCACTTTCAGGTCCCTAACTGGACCCTTTTTCAAGAGATGAGGTAGTCAGGCTGGTTCAAGGCCCAGCAATCTTCTGGGCCTTGAACCAGCCTGACTACCTCATCTCTGAAAAGGGTCACAGTTAGGACCTGAAAGTGCTGAGATCAAAGTAATATGTAAATATTTACCAGTAAACAAGTTATACACAAGAATCTTGTGGGTTTCTCTTTCCATCTTCAGAAGAAAACTGAAAGAAGTTTTTGTTTGGTTCATTATTATTATTATTATTGTTATTACTCTGTCTCTCTGCTTGTAGGTGCATAATTCCATATGGGCTAGGCTTGGATGACTGCAAGCTTATATTATGTATTTGGCACTACAGACATTGCTAATACGTATGACATACACATCAGATTTCATAAGTTAAGTATACCTTAGTTTAACCAGACCACTGAGCTGATTAACAGCTCTCCTTGGGCTGGCCTGAAGGATTACATTTATTTTACGTGGCTAAGAACCAACTGGTTACCTAGCAACGGGACCTACAGCTTATTGTGGAATCCGAACCACATTATAGCAAGAAATTAATTTCTATCACCAGAAGTAAATTCCTCTAATTCTTCATTGGGCGGTCGGAGAATCGAACGTGGGGTCAGCAGAGTGCTAGCTGAGAAAGGAACCCATCTGCCCAATGAGGAACACATTTCATAGTCTGTTTTATTAAAAAAATGGTAAAATGATTAAATGTCTCATACAGTATGAGTGAAGGAAAAATATATATATATGTAATACAAGATTAACAGGCAACTACACACATAGCATAGAATAGGCCATAGGTATTTACTTTTTCCCAATATATTTAATCGAACTGTTGTATGAATATAGTGGACCCCTGCCTATTCGCGGTTCCAGATTCGCGGCTTCACCTGTTCGTGGTATTTTTCAAAGAAATATTCACTAACTACTGTATTTTCATATCTTTTTTGTGACTAAATGCATTTTTTTGTGATAAAACTATTAAAATACTCAGGTACAGGCAGTCCCCAATTATTGGCGGGGGTTCCGTTCTGATGGCATGACAATAACTGAAAATCACAGATTTTTGGCGCTTATTGGCGCAGAAAAATCAGCGCTTCTGTTAGATATGTATCGGTGCCAATACCCAATCGTCGGTGCCAAAAAAATCCGATTTTCGTTGCTAGACAAGCCCTGTAAAATTGGATCCCTGATAACTGAGCCTGCTGATAATTGGGGACTGCCTGTATAAGAGCTTTTAGAGGGGTTTTTAGTGTTTGAACTATCAAAATAGGTAGTTATAAGCATTTTAGAAGGGTGTCAAGTATTCGTGGATTTTAGCTATTCGCAGGGGGTTGTGGCATGCATCCCCCGTGAATACCGGGGGTCTACTATAATGCTTAATTTTTAGTATTCTGAGACAAGAACACTTAATAATGCAAAGTGAAAATTATAGACTGTCATAATTACAGCTGATTCTATGCACTGTACTTCCTAGGCTGATTCTAGGTACTGAGCTTACTAATATTCAATCCAGTTTTCCTACGGACTTTAATACTCCTCACTGTCACAGGTAGACTTCCAACAGCAATTGTGACTTACCTCTAAATTCAGCACTCTGGAAATCAAGTGCATCAAGGGGGTTGGTGTTGACAATTTTTGGTGCAGCTTGTTGTTTGTTCTTAACATTTTCTGATGTTTCGGACTTGTATTTTTCAACTGGAAGAAATTTGAAAATTTGAAATAAGCAGATCATCATAACCAATATCAAATATCACAAATTTAAGGTAATTTATATTTTTTTCTGGATAAAGCTTTTTCCTGGATATCCCTTCCGTGAAAGCTAGTTCAGTTGTTGAAGCTTTGTAACAAAGTAGTTAAATGGTGATAAATAGGAAATTGAAAGTAAAACGGTTTGAAAGGTGTAACATGAGAATAACCTTGAAGCTGCACGATGAATCAACTGTTAGGAGAGGGTGGAAAGAGAGTATGAACAGAGGTGCAGTAAAATGAATGAAAGAGGTTGCAGCTAGGGGCCAAAGGGATGCTGTAAAGAAGCTACCACACTGAAGTGCGCTGATGGCACTACTCCCCTACGGAGGAGGATCACATGAAGGGAATGTTCTCCTGGACTGCCAAGGTAAGGTCACAGCGTCTCTACAACTCCTATGTCTCTGTGTAAAAGCTGGAAAGGTTGGAACCAGAATAGGGCTGATAGGATTACAAGAATTAAGACCATACAATCCATTACAGTAGCATGGGTTTAGGCCAGAGTAGGCAAGTGATGAGTGACAGTCCATGCAATTCAGAGACAGTGTGCACTCCTAACCTCCACACACAGAACAGTAAGAATGAGGGTCAAAGACAAAGGGGATGTGAACCTAGCACACACTAGTTCATGCCCTGTGTATCTAGACTAATCATTCTAGCAGGATAATCACTAGGCATCATCATTTCTAACCACAGTTGAAACAAAGCTAAAATAAATTCATCAACCAGTAAAACAGGGAAATATTTAAAAATACTTCAAAGACAGCCACAATAAGCCAAGTGGAAGACATTTAATCAGCAAGGCAGTTGAAGGGAAATGTGGATGCACTAGTAAACTATAATGTATTATTAACATGCCTTTGCTGAAGGTATATCCACATAAAAGAAAAAAAAAGAAAATTTTTTTAAAGTAAATTGTATTTTTCCTAACTATACAAACCTGAGGTTCCTTACATTAGGAATTACTTTCAGCAGAGCTGGAAACAGCCATTGAACTTTCAAACAAGGTAGTTAGGCAGTTAACTACCGTCTGGGAAGCAGGAGTACCGCCGGCCCGGATGTAACCATTCCAATTTGCCTTTCGGCCCAGGTTTCAGATTGAGGGGTGGCATGATGTGGGGATTAAATGTAATGTAAAGGACCTCAGGTTTGTATAGTTAGGAAAACACAATTTACTTTAAAAAACTGTGATTTGTTCTGACACGTTATACAAACTGTCGGTCCTTTACATTAGGAAGACTCACTAGTTGGCAGGAGGAATCTGAGTGAGTCTCTATGAACTGACTGGGGTTCACCACACCTTGTGTTCCTTCCTGGTCGATAGAGCGAGGAAGGGAAAACTGCCTCTGACAAAATGATCGGGTTGTAAGAAACGCGAGATCGTCAGACTTCTGGGCCCCTTTGCATGAAAGAGGAAGCGTCGGTTCATGGAAAGTAGGCTAGGAAGAACTTGGAGTCGGTGACATTAAGGCAATCACAAGCATTGGGTTTGTCTTACTGTCATGGTCTCCTTCCCCCGCTTGAAAGGGGAAGGAGAGGGGTTGCTTCTATAATCCTGACCGGAAATAGAACGGAAGCTCTAGTTGGTGCTTACCTGCATCGACCACCAGATCCAGCATGTAACGGCACATCCACTCCCTGCCCATGGGAAGAGAGCCGAGGAGAAGGAAGAGAGGCCAGTCACTCCACATTCATTCTCCAAATCACAGCTGTACATCTTAGACGCAACCTCTCCTGTCCTGGTAGAGGAGCTGGGTAAGCCACACAACTTGTTGAGCAGCCACCACAGGACCCAAGGAAAAAGTGTCCAAGGACTTGTGTGCAATGTCCTGAAGGTAGAAGGAAGTGAAGATGGTCTGTTGGGATCACATACCTGCCTTCAACACCCATAGAACCGACAGGTTCTTCTGGAATGTAAGGGACGGACCAATGCTGCGGACTTCGTGAGCTCTCGGACAAAGTGTACCAGTGCCGTCTTCTCCAGCAGCAGAATACACTCTCCTTATCGTCTCACAGAGCCAGAAAGAGATTGTGTTCTTGGACACTTCTTTCTTGGTTGAGCCAGTACTAATGAAGCGTCGTCGACACTCAGGCCGGAGATGGCGAGTCCTCTTCAGATAGTTCCGCAGCACTCTAACAGGACACACTAGCATCTCATCTGGTTCACTACCTACAAAGTCCTCTAGGGAGGGGATCGTGAAAGACTCGAACCGAGAGTCAAGGACCGAAGGATTCTGAGTCTTCGCCATGAAATCTGGGATGAAATCGAGCGTAACTGATCCCCATCTCCTCAAGTGTTTATCATCAAAGGAAAGTCTGTGAAGTTTGCAGACTCTCTTCGCCGATGCCAGGGCCAGCAAGGAGACGATCTTGAGGGTCAGATCCCTGTCTGACGACTCTCGTAGAGGCTTGTACAGTGCATGAGTCAGGCTCCTTAGAACGAGAGTCACATCCCACACAGGGGGCCTGAGATCACTGGGTGGGCAAGACCTTTCGAAGCTTCTCATCAGTAGGGAAATCTTGAAAGAAGAGGAGATATCTACTCCTTTCAGCTGCAAGACTAGGCCAAGTGCAGCCTGGTAGCCTTTTACAGCTGAAACAGAGAGAAGCTTCTTTCAGCGAAGGAAGATGAAGTCTGCGACCTGCTGAACAGTAGCTCCAACTGGAGATACCCCGTCCACAACACCAACCACAGAAGACGGACCACCTTCCCTGGTATACCGCTGCGGAGGATTGCCTGAGGTACCCAGCCATCTCCGTTGCTGCACAACGCGAAAAGCCTCTCGCTTGCAGGTGATGGTGGATAACCTTCAGCCGTGAAGACATAGGGACTGCACTACCTGGTGATACTGCTCTACGTGGGGTTGAACAGCAGGTTGGGCTGGGGGGGGGGTCTCTCTCTTGGTGCCTCGGAAAGGAGGGCCAGCAGGTTGGGATACTAAACGGCCTGTGGCCATTTGGGTGCCACCAGAATCATTCTGAGATTCGGAGTGATCATCGACTGGTTGGTCACTCTGCAATTCAGACAGAACGGAGGAAAGGCGTAGATGTCGAGGTTGTCCCATGGGTGCTGGAACATGTCCTCCGCAGAGGCCCATGGGTCCGGCACGCCTGAATGCCCCACCCACAGGTTGAACAGCCTTTCCGCGACTTCCGAGCGAAGGGACCATTCGGTTCCGATCACCTGAGCCTGTCTGCCACGACATTCCTCTTGCCTTGAGTGTACCTGGCTGACAGCTCTACCGAGTGAGCCAGGGCCCACTTGTGCACCTGCATTGTCAACTGGTGGAGCGGGAGGGATACTAGACACACCCCGCTTGTTGACATATGCCACTACTGTGGTATTGTCGCTCTTCAGTACCATGGAGTGTCCCATCACTTGATCCCGGAACTCTTGGAGAGCCAGGAAGGCTGCCTTGAGTTCCAGGATGTTGATGTGAAGGTGCTTGTCATCTCGGTGCCACACTCCCGAAGTCAGCAACTCCTCCAGATGTATGCCCCATCCCTTGGTCGATGCGTCCGAGAACAGCAGCATGTCTGGAGGGGGAATATGTAGGGATACTCCTATCAAGAGGTTCCTGTCGTCCATCCAGAAGGTCCTCTCTCACCACCTCGGAAAGAAGGATGAGAAAGGACTGGGGGTCTCGGGACTGGGACCAATACTCCTTTAGCCTCCATTGTAGAGACCACAGGTGAAGATGTCCATGAGATACCAGCTTCTCCAGTGATGACAGGTGACCGATGACGACTTGCCATTTCTGAGCTGGCTGTTCCTGTTGAGGCAGGAACAGTTGTGTTGCCTTCCTGAACCTGCTGATACGAGAGTCTGAGGGAAAGACTTCCGCTGCTACCATGTCTATCTGCATGCACAGGTACTTTATCCTCTCCTTGGGGTTGAGATCTGACTTCTCGAGGTTTACCACGATCCCCAGATCGCGGCAAAGCCCAAGGAGCCAATCCCTGTCCTGTAGCAACTGCGAGCGGGAGCTCACCAGGACTAGCCATTCCTTGAGATACCTCAGCAGACATATCCCGTGCGAATGGGCCCAAGCTGACACAAGAGAGAAGACTCTTGTGAACACCTGGGGAGCGGTCGAGAGCCAAAGCAGAGTGCCTGAATTGGAAGACTGTCTCCCCGAGGATAAAGTGGAGCTATTTGCGGGAGGACGGATGAATGGGTATTTGGAAGTACGTATCCTTCCAGTCCACCGTAAACATGAAGTCGTTCTCCCTCATGGAGGTGAGCATGGATTGCGCCGTCTCCATTGTGAACCGAGTCTGGCAAACGAATTGGTTCAAGGAAGAGAGGTCTATGACCAGTCTCCAACCCCCTGTGGCTTTCTCTACGAGAAAGACACGGCTATAAAGGCCTGGAGACTGATCTGACACGACTTCCACAGCACCCTTGTTCAGCATGGCTTGCACTTCTTGCTCTAGTGCAGAGTCCTTCGGTGATCCTTGGATGTGGGTGTGGAGACCGACCGGAGTGTTGGTGAGGGGTGGCCAAGACTCGAAGGATATCCATTATCCAGGTCTTGGCTCCATATCACTGCCATGTTGCCCAATGGCACGACAGGCACCCCCTTCCACCTTCGGCAGCAGTCGGGGGGAACGCTGCCCCTAGCGTTTCCCCTTCTTCTTTCCCTTGCCCCCTTTACTGGATTGGAAAGTGGGCTGAAAGGGGTGGGAAGACCCACCCTTTCCAGAGGAAGAAGAAGGCTGGGTTCCCATGGGATCCCTTCAAAGACTGGGACTTCTTAGGGGCCGAGGAAAAGCTAGCCTGACCCGAGGGCCTGGCCGTAGTGGGACGCAAAGACCCGGAGGTCTTGGCCACTGCCTGGTGAACAAGGCGGTCACTGTCATCGGCCCGACACTTGTCCACCGCAGCGTCCACCAACTCTCTAAGGAAGAGAGAGGCAGACCCCAGCAATGGTCCGTTCTGCAGGGTCATTGCCGACTCGGATCCCATGGACTTGGCGAAGTGAGAAAGAACGGTGTCTTTCCGCTTCAGGACCAGGTTGGCCTACAGGTTTGCCGTCTGGTGGATGAGGTAGGAGATGGCTCTACCTCCAGACTAGCACAGTCTCCCGAGAGCAGTCTTCCCCAGGTATGATAGAGCCTGAGCAAGCAGCCACTTTGGATACTGTTAATGACCACAGATCCAACCGGGAGACTGCCTGGAAAGCTGCCATGGCGGTAGCTTCCAGGGCTGCGGCCTCTTGCTGAGAGAGGGAAGGACTCTCTGCAGTAAGTTTCTGCAACGAGAGACCTGGGCCTAGACGAACCAGGTCTGGGTCAACCTGCTTAGGCGGCAATGACCTCTCCGATGGCGTATAGAAGCGCTTCTGATGAGGCAGAAAATGGGGAAGCAGCTTGTCTGAGCGGTTCAATCGCAGAGAATTGTCCTGCCCAGACAAGACCATTCACTTGATCAAGGACCCCCTTGGCAAGCGTGGACCATGGCAGCCCCACCGAAAACTTGGGTTCCTTCTTTGGTCCCCAAAAGGATTCGAGGCGCGAAGGACGATCCACAGATGTAGCCATGGTCCCATCCCCGAGGTCGCTGTGCTGACGAATCAGTGCAATTACCTCAGCAAAAGTCCTTTGTACCTCGGTGATGTCCGCGTCCTAGGGAAGAGGACCCTAGTGTCCTTCCAAGGTGCGGTCCTCCCGATCTACTCTCCTTGCAAGAGGGATAACCTTGGCAAACCTGTGATCCTTCCTGCACCACACAGGCATAGGACCTGGCCCACCCAAGGACCAGGCCAGGCACATACACCCCCGAGGTAGAACTCTGGGGAGACGACTCACCGGAGCTCTTCCTGTCCGACTCACGTCTCATGGGAGGAGTCCACGAGGTAGAGGGGACAGGCAAGGAGGATCGGGCGCAGTCACCAACCCGCAGTGGTGACGGCAACCCTTGTCGAGGAGAACGCTTTTGTCTTGGCGAAGCGTTCTCTCGAGGAGAGCAGAGCAGCTCACGTGAATTGAGCCATGTACTCGGCTCCCCCAAGCCAGACTGGCCCCTTGAACGCAGCTGGGACTGGGGGGAGTTGAGCGAGCGGATGGCTGGCAAGAATTTGTGTTGTCCTCTAGACGTGCCCCAGTCTTCTTCAAGACTGAAACCTCTCGGGAAGACTGAGCAGGGGACCTCTTCTCTGCTTCAACAGGTGTCTGGACATGAGGGACTGGCACACCTTCCCGGGAACCTGGCTTGGCACTTGAAGAAATGCCAGCAGGAAGAGTCGGAGCACCTGCATGCCCAGACTCTTTCTCCTGTCCTGTGCCTGAGTCGGTATGGAGAGAGGTATCTCCAGTACCAGAATGGGCTCGCAAATGAGTGTCCGACACAGAACCGTTGGCCTTAGAAGCAGGCTTCTTCGGCACATCAGGGGGGAGTGCAAACTGTGGCTTGCACGCCCTCGGCTCCCGATACGACTGACCCGGGAGTCAACGAATCAGTTCCCTGGCCCATGGACGAGGAAGAGCCAACGAGAGATCCCATTGCCTTCCAGAGAGAGAGAGAGAGAGAGAGAGAGAGAGAGAGAGAGAGAGAGAGAGAGAGAGAGAGAGAGAGAGAGAGAGAGAGAGAGAGAGAGAGAGAGAGAGAGAGAGAGAGAGAGAGAGAGAGAGAGAGAGAGAGAGAGAGAGAGAGAGAGAGAGAGAGAGAGAGAGAGAGAGACTTCTTTGGCTGGCGAGCCTCAGAAGGAGAAGAGGAAGAAGAGGTAGCAGACGACAAGGACGACGAAGACGAAGACGACGATGGCACCTTCCTAGATCTCTTCTTCGTCATCTTCTTCAGGATGGCGGTCAGGTCCCCCATCCACGAAGGAGCAGCAGAAGACACAGGGAAAGTAAGAAAGTTCATATCTCGCCCATCGTGCAAAGTCAACGAGTGGATGAGTCTGCTGCGCACTCTCGTCCATCGAGAAGTTCGTGCCTTTAGGAAGGTTACATACAGGAGTCCTACAAGTCTTCCTAAAGGCCAGTTGGCAGAGGAAAACTCTCCCAGACTTCTTCATGTTCTGCATCACTCCCGAGATCAAGGAGGATCTTCAGTGGTGACTTGCAGAGGATAGGTTCTCAATAGGAAACTTTCCCTGGTTGATGTGAGTTGTCATCCTGGTACGGCTGATCTCTGCCCAGAGAAGAAGCTCCTTGGGCACTTTGTAATGGGAGAAGGAATGCGTCCCTCCCTGATTTTTGATGTACGCCAATGCGGTCGTGTTGTCCGAGTGGACTGTGATTGTCTTCGCGTAAGTCTCTGTAGCAAAATGTTGAAGGGCCACGTGAATCATCTTCAATTCCCTTACATTTACATGTAATTTCTTCTCTTCTGAACCACTTACCAGATATTTCCATGTCGTTCAAAAGCACTCCCCAACCCAGATCCGACGCATCCGAGTACTACGTTAGGTCAGGGTTCAGTGGGTGCAATGACTTTCCTATTGAGAACCTGTCCTCTGCAAGTCACCACCGAAGATCCTCCTTGATCTCCGGAGTGATGCGGAACATGAAGGAGTCTGGGAGAGTTTTCCTCTGCCAACTAGCCTTTAGGAAGACTTGTAGGACTCATGTATGTAACCTTCCTAAAGACACGAACTTCTCAATGGACGAGTGCGCGCAGCAGACTCATCCACTCGTTGACTGTGCATGATGGGCGAGATATGAACTTTCTTGCTTTCTTTAGGCAGTCTTGAATCCTTTTACGGGATGGAAAAGCCCCCGAAAAGTCAGAGCATTGATCCTCATCCCCAAATAGAGAATCAAATGTCGGAGTAAATTGGGATTTCTGAACATTGATTAAAAGACCTAACCCTTGGGCGAATAGTAGAGTCTTTTGAGGGTCCTCCATGCGTCTTTTCTTCGATGGGGAGCGTAGTAACCAGTCGTCCAGATATAAACAGACGTTGCTCCCCATGAGAGGGAGCCATCTCGCTACAGAGGTGAGAACACAGGTTAAGACTTGCGGAGCTGTAAAGAGGCTGAAACAGAGAGTCCTGAGCTGAAGGACCCTGCCCTGGAATACAAACCGCAGATACTTCCTTGAGTCTGGATGTACTGGGACATGGAAGTACACATCCTCCATGTCAATCGTTACCATCCAGTCTCCCTGATGAATGGCTGACAGGACTGAATGGTTCGTTTCCATTTTGAACTTAGTGATCTGCACAAAAAAGTTCAATGCGCTGACGTCTAGGACTGGTCTCCAACCTCCCGACGACTTGGGGATGACAGACAGACAGTTGTAAAACCCCTCTGTGCTTCTGTCTTCGACCAACTTCACAGCTCTTTTCCTGAGTAGCAACGATACTTCTTCCTTCAGGGCCAGAAACCTCTCCAAGCCTTCCAAGTAGGCTTTTAAGCTGATGGATGAGGATGTCAAAGGAGATTTTTCCCTGAAGTGGGTGGCATAGCCCTCTTGTAGGACTTTTACTATCCAAGGTTCTGCATTCCTGGCTTCCCATTAGTCCTAAAACTGGAGAAGTCTAGCTCCTACGGGGACATGGAGGACCAGAACCTCACTTGCGAGAGGCCGGTTTGGAGGACAACTTCTTGGTTGGCCGGACTGATCGCACATTCGAGTGCAGGCGGGGCTGAAATTTGGTTCTTCTGCCTCGAAAGGGCTGCTGTTGCAACGGGGAGGCAGTTCTCACGCTGAACGTGACAGAAGTGCCACGGGTTGATTCCTTTTCACGCCTTGTCAACTGCAACAAAAGGTCCTGTGTCGACTTAATCTGTAAGTTGGGTCCTTGGACACTTGGCAATTCAACACAGAACAGTCGGACACTATAGCTTCGGAAATCAAGTGCTCAGCTGCTGGACGCTCAGACAACTTGGATGAGGAATGCTACGTCATAACTGGCTCACCGTCATCGAAATGTCATGCACAAGCCGATTGGGACTGGAAGATAGGCATTCAGACACTGGGCGTTTGGACACAGACCACTTTGACACTGCACTTTCGGACACTGGGTGCTTGGACAACTTGGGTGACGAATGCTGCGTCAAAGACTGACTCTCCGTCACCAAAGTGTTATACACAACCTGCTCGGGACTAGCCCAAAAACTGCAGGAGGGAAGAGGAGTGTGCTCTCATTCCTTGGGAATCTTATGTGGGAGAGGGGAAGTGAGCTCAGCTGAAGGAATATGCCTTTTCAATGGCCTTGACGTTTTTGAAAACCGTTTACGCCCCCTGTCCGCACTGGTGTCCGAATCACTGGACGACAGAGCATGCAAATCCGTATGAATGCCTTTCCAATGGCAAACCACAGAGTCCTGGGTTCAGTCAACAGGCACAGTTGAGGGGGCAACTGCCTGTAGGCAAACCCCACCAACCTCCCTTGGACTTCTGGTTTGCTTCCTCCCAGATTTGGGGGAGTCTAACACTGACCTCTGTCTAGGAGCATCGGAGGGATGAGTAGTCACCTCCTCCACTTGCACTGCACTTGCACCAACACTAATTGCGCTTGCCTGATCAATAAGGGCCTTAACTGAAGACCCAATTTGGGCTATGGTATTAACAAGCAGACCAAACTTCTGGTCAGTTCTAGCTTCTAGGCTGGTGATGGCATTAGGTTTGGAAGAACGGGAGCCAGGTAATGGAGTTTGAGGAAAAGTCGGAGGGTTGGTGATCGGGGAGAACACAGGGAAAGGTGTAGAAGGCACAAGCTGAGAAGCAATATCCAATTTTGGAGTAGAAACCTGACTAGCTAAACCTTTAGCCTTGGCTCTAGCAGCCACCTTTCTCTGTCTCTTTGGAGTCTATCTAGACGTGCTTCCAAAACTTTCCATTTACCCTGATCCCAGTCTTTGCATTCATCACATTCAAGTTCATATGAGCAAACTTGCCCTCTACAATGGCAACACAAAGCATGCGAGTCATACTTAGCAGTTTTCAGTTCCTCATTGGATGGGATGATACTGTACTCGGCTAGCACTCTCCTAAGCCCGCGTTTGATTCTCCAGCCGGCCAATGAAGAATTAGAGGAATTTATTTCTGGTGATAGAAATTCATTTCTCTGTATAATGTGGTTTGGATTCCACAATAAGCTGTAGGTCCCACTGCTAGGTAACCAATTGGTTCGTAGCCACGTAAAACAAGTCTGATCCTTCGGGCCAGCCCTAGGAAAGCTGTTAATCAGCTCAGTGGTCTGGTTAAACCAAGATATACTTAACTTATTACAGCCTTTGCTGCAATACCTAATACTAGACACGCTAGAATCTGACATACTAAGTCACAATAAGTTACACGTCTGAATAAACTAGCTAAGCTAATAAATAGCACGCTGCCAACACAATAAATACTTCACCAAAGGCGAAAGATACAACCATCTGGGAAAATTCAAATAAGAGCTGCTTAACCAACCATGTACAGTTGTTGACCGGCAGAAACGAATTAGGTTCTTCAGCACTGTTGTACCTATTCTTCCTGGTAGTGGGTGGGGTCTAGTTACCTACGCTAAAACAATAGTTCATTACTATGAATTTCAAATTTAGAACTGCCATGGTGAAGTGAAACTAATAGCTATTTAGTTACTTGGTAAGTTACTTATATAAAAATGTCTATTCTCCTAAGAACAAATGCACAAACTTAAATTAGAAAATAACACAGTATGAAAATATAATTACTATCATAAAACAATCTATAATTAGGATATAATTCTGACATATGAAATATATTGCACAAAACAGCAAACTCTTCCCACACCACAACAACTTACCATTATCACCATATTCAAACCTCACAGATAAACCAAGGAGCCAATCCACTACTGCCGCACGTTCATTGGGGTTCGCCGGACAGTTTAATTCCCCTAGATATTTCTTATATGCAGTCGGCCAATCTTTCGAGTCTATAGCTTTGATATCTCCTCGATCTTCAATTTTATAATGGCGAATCTTCTGGTCTTCAAGCCACACTATAAGATCCCGATAACTTTTTTCATCTGTTGATTTAAAGAAAAAAAAAAAAAAAAAACACATGAGCAAGAATAATAAATTTTTAAAAGTATTTTGCACTTTTCAAAAGTATACAAACCAGAAATCTTTTAGCATTACCATTATTGTTATTACTCGGAAGATAAACCCTATTTATATGAAACAAATGTATAAGGGCCACTGATTTGAAATGCAAGCTTCCAAAGAATATGGGGTTCATTTGAAAGTTACAAAGGATAACAAGAAATACAGAAAAGTGAGAAATACATAGGTGCAAGGCGATCTGTTATAGGGCAGTAATTCATTGCATTTTTGCTTGAATTTTTGAGGTTCTAATTGCACTGTCTAGTGGTGTGAGAAATAAAAGACCTCTGTAGCTGAGGGGTTTGATAGTGAGACACATTTATTATTATTATTATTATTCAATCAAAAGATGACACTTATTTATATGGAACAAGCCCCCAGAGGCCATTGGCTTGAAATTCAAGCTTCCACAGAATATGGTGTCCATTAGGAAGAAGTAGGAGGAGGAGGTAAAGGGAAATACAGAAAGAAGAGATCTCACTTGTTATAAAAGTAATAAAATAAATTAATAAATAAATAAAACTGTATTAAAATGCGAGGAGAATGGTATTATTGTAGTAATCCATTACATCTTCACTTAACTTTTGAGGTTCTGATTACGCAACATCCTCGGGGAGACTGTTCCACAGTCCAACCATGTGAAGAATAAAAGGCCTCTGGAACTGAGAAGTTTCACAGTGAGGCACATTTACTGCATTTTAAGCCTTAGTGGATGGATCCCCTCATGAAAGGATGTAGAACAGTTTTTGAGTGGTGGACGGATCCCCTCAGAGGAGTATTAATATTACACACCATATGATTTGGCTGTATCGAGCGGGAAAGAGTTTACGATTTGGCTGTATCGAGCGGGAAAGAGTTTCAATCACTTCAGTGGCCCATAAATGTATAGTGGCAACTTTAAAATTCAGCTCAGCTCAATCAGTGGGCATCTCAGGGAGACCAGTATTGTTCTTGATGATGGGGTGATGTCTTGCTCCTCTCTCTCTCTCTACCATGACATCTTTCTATTGCTCATAAATATACCAAGGAACTGCTGTTGGTTTTAGTTCTTATCTTTTATGATATGATGTCAGTTATAATTGTAATTTTGCTGAGAAATATTAGAAAAAACATGTATACCTCCAAAAAAGTTACTGCATCTCCCATCTCAGTAAATTTACGTAAATCTTTTACAACAAATATACTCAGAATTTGTTACTGATTTTAGTTCTTATCTGTTATGATACTGTGTGAGCTGTAATTATAATCTTACAAAACAAAATAAAATAAATTATTAGAACAAACATGCACTGTATAACTTGGTAAAATCGATGAATGTTTTGTAAAAGAGGCCCCACACAGGGTTGTAAATAGTCACTTTCAACTTCCCGTGGAAGGTAGGGAAAATTAGGGAGAGAGAAAAAGAAAAGAAAAAAAAAAAAAAAAAAAAAATTTTTTTACACCATGTGCATTTGCATATCTTCCACTTTCCACTGATGTTTTTCTTAAATTGGCCAACCTTAAAGTTTGCCTGGTTATCGGCGATCCGGTTTTATGGCGCTTGTCTAGAGACAACAATAACTGGATTTTTGACACCGATCTCCAGTTATCGGAGTCGATAACCGGATATCAGCACCGATAACCAGGGATCGGCGCTATTACTGCCGACTTTTGGTTATCAGCAATTTTCGGTTATCATCACACTGTCGAGAACGACCGCTCCCCCCGCCCCCGATAACCAGGGACTACTTGTATATAATTATCCCATCCTTGAAGGGTTAATGCTGCTGTTCAGCACATCCATTTGCTCTTGGCAGGAAAAGAGGACCAGGGACCACTTGTAACAGTGAAAGTTATCTGTTAAAATAATGTATTTCTCAGCACAAGCTGGAATCAAGTCATTGAAACTTGGTACCAAGGTAGTTAACTGGTGGTAGGAGGGTTTATAAACCTCTATTCACCTGAGGTTACCTTGCACTTATACCTTGTCAAGGAGCTCTTGGACATAGTTGTGGGCTTGAATAGAATAGAATAAAGAATTTAGGGCAAAGGCCAAGTGCTGGGACCTATGAGCTCATTCAGCTCTGAAACAGAAATTGACAGCAAAAAGGTTTAACAGGAGGAAAACCTTGCAGTTGCACTGAGAATCAACTGTTAGGAGAAGGTGGAATGAGGTGGAGGAGAACACGAATGGAAGCAGAGTGAAAGGAATGAAAGGGACTGCAGCTAGAGGCTGAAGGGACGCTCCAAAGAATCTCAAGCAATTACATCATATTCCTCAACACAAGCTGGAATCAAATCATTGAAACTTGGTAACAAGGTAGGTTACTGGTGGTAAGAGGGTGAGTGGGGAGGGGTAACCTAATCTAACCCATACTCACATGTGGTTACTTAGCATTCTTTTCAAGGCAAGGAGCTCTTGGGCATAGTCAAGTGCTTGAGGAAGACACTGAGGAAAGGATCTCCTGGAATGCCTAAAGAATGCCACAGTGCCTGTTTGTCTTCCTCACAGATCTGAATTCATTTAAGTTCCTGGGCAAAATGGCATTAAAGGACTTATTTAGGTTTCTGGGTGTTATTCTACTTTAATGCCATATACTGACATTGGAGTCTTTGTGCTGTGCTCTTAACTCTCCTTAATATGCATAATACGAAACTACTGTAATTCCAAAATCTATCACAAATATACTGGTACTGAGATATTCAAAAAGCCTACTTCGTTTTGTTCAGACATGTAACTCATTATTTATTATATTTTTTTTGAGTTATGACATTTCTGATATTTATTTCTGATAGCAAGGTTTCTTTGGGTTGGAGGAAAATACAAATGAATGAAATACAGGGATATTCTTACATGTCTATGACACTTCTGTATATTCTGACTGTGATTAAAGTTAATGTTTCTTGAGGGTTTTCAAACTGACATTAAGCACAAGGTAAGTAAAGACCTGATAACCTGGGTTTCGTTCACCTGGCCCCCTGGGTCAAGTGTGGTGGATTAGGTCACAACCTTATTAATTTAATCTACAGTGCCCTAAGTTAGATTAGGCAGGGATGAGGAGGGGGGTCGAAGCTAGGAAAGGTCTTGGAATCCTAAATTAGCTTAGAATACGACATACAATTAAGGCTGAAGGCCAAGCGCTGGGACCTATAAGGTAATTCAGTGGTGGAAGGGAAATTCAGAGTAAAAGGTTACAAAGGTATAACAGGAGGAAAAACTCGCAGTTGCACTAAGAAACAATTGTTAGAAGATGGTAGAAAGTACGATGGAAGAAAGAATATGAATGGAGGTACAGTAAAATGAATGAAATGGGGGTAGCAGCTATGGCTGAAGGAATGCTGCAAAGAACCTTAAGTAAATCCCTACAGTGCAACGATGGCACTATCCCCTTAAGGAGATAAAATTATGTTAGGTAGTGGGTCCAGGGTAGCAAAGACCCTGCCCAGCTATGAAAGGACCCAGCTTCCTAGGTTAGGTTAGGTTAACCCCATCCTTGTACTTCACCCATAAACCGTTTTCATTCTAGAATGAGATTAGCCAACAGTTTAAAGTAAAAAATTTATCATTATTGAAATCAACACTCAGTAAGGTAAATGTAAAGGGGAGGATAGCCGCACGAAAATATTAACTATTACAGTGATTCCTTGTCTGAAGAATATAGAAAAGGGTGTAAGCCTATACAATACAGCAGAGAAGATCATTTGAGAACTTACCAAGATAACAGAAATTTAGCCGCCTCATTTATATTTTTGCGTTCGTCCCTGGGTCTGTTACTAAACATGGTGTCCTGCAGAACTTTTGCTGTTTAGTATCAGCCTTTGAGGATGAACATAGAAACATGAACCAAAGACGGCAAATTTCACATTGTCTTGGTAAATTTCCAATAAAAGATATCTTCATGTGCGCGCTTCCTTTACATTTACCACCAGCAAAACTGATGACAATTACTGCAGCCTGGTTCCTGGTAGTCGACGACCAGAATATTTACCGCCATCTGTTTATGTTTATGATGATATTTATGGTCTTTTGATTATGTTTTTACATTCATTCCCAAGGGGCTGGTACTAAACACAGTGCCAATTTTACATGTAAATAGGTCATTACCAAAACCAGTAGGGTGTGGTAGTAGTCTCTAGGGGCCGAATGCAGAGCAGGGGGTCAAATTACTTAGGGGGTCCAAGGGGGCAAAGTCCCCCCAAAATAAAGTTATGTTAAGTAAAGCTAAGTCTGGTTAGGTCATATTCCCTATGAAATGCCAATTAGACCTACAAGCAGCCCTGACCCCATACTCTGCATTTGCCCCGTCTTCAGTTTTACTGAAAGGGGACCTCACCCCTGGGGCAGGTTAGGTTAGGTTAATTCTAATCTTTGTATCTCGATCATTTTGTTTTTTCTTCTCCCATAAACCCAAAATTTGCCTTAAGAATGCAATCATGAGGTAGGACCAAGCAAGAGCTCTGCATGGGGTATTACTTTGGAAATTGATTTTTCCTAAATATAGTATTTTGGTTACTTATTAAGAATTTAAGCTACCATAATTTTTTATGAGTCTACTGTAATTAACCTCAGAAGCTGTACGTTGGCCATCCTGGGATGCTATCACGCATGTGCAGTGTTAGCCTATAGGGGAGCTTTTGGTAAAAATTACAGTTTTTTAAAGTAAATTGTATTTTTCCTAACTATACAAACCTGAGGACCTTTACTTAGGAATTATGTGTCAGATTGAGGGGTGGCATGAGGTGGGCATGAAATGTAATGTAAAGGACCTCAGGTTTGTATGGTTAGGAAAAATACAATTTACTTTAAAAAACTGTGATTTGTTCCAACACGATATACAAACCACCGGTCCTGGTTGGAGGGAGAAATCTGATTGAGTCTCTATGAACTGACTGGAGTTCGCTACACCTTGTGTTCCCTTCCAGGTTGATAGAGCAAGGAAGGGAAAACTGCCTCTGAAAAAATAATCGGGTTGTAAGAAATGTGAGATCAATTGTCAGACTTCTGGGACCCTTTGCATGAATGAGGAAACGTCAGTTCAAGCAAAGTAGGCTAGGATGAACCTTGATAGTCGGGTCTGTCTCATTGTTGTGATCTCCTTCCTTCCCTTGCTAGGGGAAGGAGCGGGTTTGCTTCTATGATCCTGAAAGGAAATAAAATGGAAGCTTGGGTTGTATGCTTACCTGCATCGACCGCCAGAGCCAGCTTGTAACAGCACGTCTGCTCCCTGCCCGTAGGAAGAGAGGCTAGTCACTCTGCATTCATTCTCCCATCCACAATCGTACATCTTAGGCGAGACACAACCTGTTCTGTTAGAGGAGCCGGGTAAGCTACACAACTTGTTGAGCAGCCATCACAGGACCCAAGGAAAAAGTGTCCAAGGACTTGTGGGCAATATCCTGAAGGTGGAAGGAAGTGAAGGTGGTCTGTTGGGACAACAGCCCCGCCTTCAAAACCTGTGGAACCGACAGGTTCTTCCGGAATGTGTGGGATGGATCAATGCTGCGGACTTCGTGAGCAATTGGGCAAAGTGTACCAGTGTCATCTTCTCCAGCAGCAGAGTACACTCTCCTTATTGTCTCAAGAAGCAAAAAAGAAGTTGCGTTTTTGGACACTTCTTCCTTGGTCGAACCAGCGCTAACAAAGAGTCGTCAATACTCAGGCTGGAGAAGGTGAGTTCTCTTTAGATAGTGCCGCAGCACTCTAACAGGACACAGTAGCATCTCGTCTGGGTCATTACCAACGAAGTCCTCTAGGGAGGGGATCGTGAAGGACTTGAACTGAGCGTCAGGGACCGATGGCTTCCGAGTCTTCGCTACGAAGTCCGGCACAAAATCGAGCATAACCAATCCCCATCCCTTCGAGTGTTTAACATCAAAAGAAAGTCTGTGAAGTTTGCCAACTCTCTTCGCCAATGCCAGGGCAAGCAGGAAGATGGTCTTGAGGGTTAGATCCCTGTCTGACGACTTTCGTAAAGGCTCATACAATGCACGAGTCAGGGTTCTTAGAATGAGAGTCACATTCCACGCATGGGGCCTGTGAAGGTGCTTGTCATTTTGGTGCCACACCCCCAAATTCAGCAACTCTTCCAGGTGTGTACCCCATCCCTTGGTTGATGCATCTGACTACAGAAGCCTGTCCGGAGGTGAGTATGCAGTCATACTCCTATTAAGAGGTTCCTGTTGTCTATCCACCAGTCTAGGTCCTCTCTCACCTCCTCGGAAAGAGGAATGAGAAAGGACTGAGGGTCTCGAGAATGGGAACAATACTTCTTCAGTCTCCACAGCAGAGACCGAAAGTGAAGATGCCCATGAGGGACCAGCTTCTCCAATGACGACAGGTGACTGAAGACGACCTGCCATTGCCGAGCTGGCTGTTCCTGTCAAGAGAGAAACAGCTGTGCCGCCTTCCTGAACCTGCTGATACAAGAGTCCGAGGGAAAGACTTTCGCTGCTACCATACCTATCAGCATGCCCAGGTACTTTATCCTCTGCTAGGGGTTGAGGTCCGACTTCTCGAGATTTACTATGATCCCAAGATCGCGGCAAAACTCGAGGAGCTGATCTGTCCTGTAGCAACTGTGAGCGGGAACTTGCCAGGACCAGCCAATCATTGAGATACCTAAACAGACGTATCCTGTGCGAATGGGCCCAAGCTGACGCCCGGGTGAACACACTCGTGAACACCTGGGGGAGTGGCTGAGAGCCCAAAACAGAGTGCCTTGAAATGGAAGACTGTCTCCCCGAGGATAAAGTGAAGGTACTTGCGAGAGGACGGATGAATGGGTATTTGAAAATACGCATCCTTCAAGTCCACTGTAAGCATGAAGTCATTCCCCCTGATGGAGGTGAGCACGTATCGCGCCATCTCTATCATGAACTGAGTCTGGCGAAAGAAACGGTTCAAGGGAGAATGGTCTATGACCGGACTCCAACCCACCAAGGCTTTCTCTACAAAAAAGATCTGGCTGTAAAAACCTGGGGACTGATTCGACATGACTTCTACAGCACCCTCGCTCAGCATGGACTGCACTTTCTTGCATTAGAGTGATGTCTTTAGAAGATCCAGGAATGTAAGTGCAGAGACAGACTGGTGTGATGGTGAGGGGTGGCCGAGACTTGAAGGGTGGTAGATATCCCTCCCAAAGGACATCCACTATCCAGGTCTTGGCTCCGTGTTGCTGCCATGTTTCCCAATGGCATGATAGGCAACCCCCACCTTCGGCAGCAGTGGGGGGGAACACCACCCCTAGTGTTTCCCCTTCTTCCCCTTGGGCCCCTTTACCAGACTGGAAAGCGGGCTGAAAGGGGCACGATTGCCCACCCTTTCCGGGGAAAGAAGAAGGCTGGGTGTTTCCGCAGGATGCCTTCAAAGTCTGGGACTTCTTAGGGGCCGAGGAAGTGCTAGCCTGGACTAAAGGCCAGGCTGCAGTGGAACGTGAAGACCCGGAGGTCTTAGCCACTGCCTGGTGGACAAGGCGGTCGCTGTCATCAGCCCGATGCTTATCCACCTCAGCATCTACCAACTCACTAGGGAAGGGAGAGGCAGAACCCAGCAACGGTCTGTTCCGCAGGGCCACTGCTGACTCAAGTCCCACAGACCTGGCAAAGTGAGAAAGAACGGCATCTCTTCGCTTAAGAACCAAGTTGGCCCACAGGTTTGCCATCTGGTGGGCAAGGTAGAAGATGGCTCTACCTCCAAACTGGCACAGTCTCCTGAAAGCAGAGTCTTCCCCAGGTACGACAGCGCCCGAGGAAGCAGCCACTTTGGATACTGTGAATGACCACAGATCCAACCAGGAGACTGCCTGGAAAGCTGCCCTGCCAGTGGCTTCCTGGGTTGCTGCCTCTTGCTGCAAAAGGGAGATACCTTCCGCAATAAGCTGCTCCAACGAGAGACGCAGGCCTAGACGGACCAGGTCCGGGTCAACCTGCTTAGGCGGCAATGCCCCTTCCAGGAACGTGTAGAATGGCTTCTGTTGAGGCAGAGGAGGGAAAAGCAACTTGTCCGAGTGGTTCGAACAAAGTGAATTATCTTGCCCAGACCCAAGACTATTCACTTGGTCAAGATCCCCCTCGGCAAGCGTGAACCACAGCAGCCCCACTGAAACCTTGGGTTCCTTCTTTGGACCCCAGAAGGATTCAAGGAGCGAAGAAGATTCTCAGACTAGGCCAAGGTCCCTTCACCGAGGTCGCTGTGCTGATGAACCAACGCAATGACCTCTGTATCTCAGGGGTGTCCACATCCTGGGGAAGAGGACCCCTCTAGTCCTTCCAGGGCGTGGTCCTCCCGATGTATTCTTCCAGCAGGAGGGAGAACCTCAGCAGACCCCTGGGATCCTTCCTGCACTACACGGGCTTACGATCTGGTCGATCCGAGAACCAAGCCAGGAGCGTAAGCCTTTGTTGTCGAACTCTGGGGAGACGACTCACCAGAGTTACTCCTGTCCGACTCACATCTCCTAGGGGAAGCCCAGGAGGTTGTGAGGACAAGCGAGGAGGATTGGGAACCCCTGCCGGTCTTGCTGGCGGAACCTGATTGTCTGCTCCCCTGCGGCCTTCCACACCCGATGAAGGAATGAAGATGACGAAGGGGAGTCCTAACCCGAAAGAGAGGCAGCAAGAAGGGGAAGCTTGCCAGGAGGGAGAAAAGATCCCGATGGGTCAGCCACCAAGAGAGTCATCGGGGGCGTATAACCCTCAGATGACGCCTTTATAGGCTTCCTTTGGTACTATCTCCTCCCCTCAAACTTCACCCACTGCTCGGCAGACCAGGAACAACACTCAGAACATGGTGAGGTACCTGAACACACACGACCCCTGCATGCAGAGCAAAGGGCATGTGGGTCCATGTCAATACTAGATCAAAAGCTATTACACTTCTTACCGCCCACTCCAGGGAACACATGCTTCGGGAAGGTGGCCTTACAAGGTTCATCAAAGGCTTTCATACTAACAAACAACAAGAAGAATATCCCACCGGGGAAAATCAGCTCGATGGAAGTCAGGGCACAGAATGAAGAAACACGTCCACACCCGATGATGGTCGAAAGCAAATTTAATGTTTACATCAATCAGGGCAGGCAGTACCCCCGCCTCCCAGACGGTAGTTAACTGCCTCACCACCTTGTTCGAAAGTTCAATGGCCGTTTCCAGCTTCGCTGAAAGTAATTCTTAATGTAATGGACCAATGGTTTGTATATTGTATATTATGTCAGAACAAAGTGGAGTTCCCTTCACCGGGGGGTCAGGGAGGCGGAACCCCGTCTAAGTAACCTGATAGGTTAGGTTAGATTAGGTTAGTTAAGTTATAGTTTCTTTTATATTATAGCCAAGTAGGTTTCCTTAGCAAATCCCTTCTTGAACCTACGGCTCCCTGATGACACGTGCTTGAGCAGAACCATTCCATAACAACAACATGGCATATGGTCTTTCTCCCAACTCTTCCAAAACCCCACTTTCCCAAAGGGTTCCCAACCATGTTGAGTAGACAGCCTATGTGGTTAATAACAACTGACCAACAATAAACAACACCACCTCCTAGGCTAAATCAGCAACACTAAAAGTTTGGGAAAAATCACTTTCCAAGATACTAGTTCGTGCGGAGCACTTGCTTAGAAATACCGACTATGGTTTAATTTAATAACCTTACCATTATTAACATGACTAGGCCTACCTAGCCCACATTATAGTCTACTCGCTTACGATTGCACTACATTAGGCCAATAGCCTAGGACTAATACAACCTACCAATTACGTAACAGTAGCCTAAATACAATAAACACTGAAATTAAAACAAGCTACTAAATAAAAATAAAAACATAAAATGAGAGAAAACAGGTCACTTATGCGACTGGTAACAACACCCTAAACTAAGCAACTCGGCTTAGCCTACGGTAAAACTAGAGGGCCAAAGTCTCACATTGTAAAAGGCAAATTAAGACTTTACTACTCACCACTGACATTAAAACTGTCGGGGTTCATGTAATCCAGCGCCAGGAGCTTTCGTCGGAACATTCTTATATTAAAATTGGGATAATTTCTCTCAAATAAGTCTTCGGCGAGACGGTGGAACCGACAACGCCATGCACCTTTTGGCAGATGGGGCTTCCGCTTTCTTCCACCTCTCGGGGTAAGTGAGGGGCTTTCAGAGAGGCTGTTTCTCTTTCGTTTTCGTCGTTTCTTTTCGATTATGTCGTTTTATTTCAATATTTTAAAGCTCTGATATGATTTAACAGAGTTTTTTTTTTTATTAATTCGTAGCATTTAATCACATGAATCGAAATACATTATGACTTCTACTGACAATTTCTAAAGGTTTTCAGAATGTCTCTCGTTTTCATAATTTCTTTTCTAATATATCGTTTTGTTACGATTTATTATTTCTTTTTACTTCACAAACGAATGATAAAGTTTGTTGATTATTACTTAATTATATTCAGTAATGTGAATGGAATCGTGTTGTCATTTTTATCAATAATTTTTTTAAGTTTTCAGAATAGGCCGATATGTCTGTTTTCACTTTCTTTTCGATTATATCTTTTTATTTCAAGTTTTTTTTAGCTCTAATATGATTTATATTTTTTTTATTAAATGTAATATTTATTAATGTGAATTAAATCAGGATGAGTGAAGGCTTAATGAAGGATGTCTCTCTCGTTTTCGGTATTTCTTTTCGAATATATCTTTTATTTCGATTTTTTACTCAATACACCATTTATAAAATTTGTTGATTACTTCAAATCATTTTCATGATATGAATTAAACCATATGATTTTTGTCAGCAATTTATGAAGTTTTTGTCAGAATATGTCTTCATTCTTTTCGTTATTAAATTTTCTTTTCCAATATACTGTTTTATTTCGAGATTTTGTCAGCCCTAATACAATTTATAAAGTTTTTTATTACTACATCATAATTTTTCACCACATGAAATAAATCGGGTCACGATTTTTGCCTGCATTTTCTAAAGGTTTTCAGAATGTCTCTCATTTTCATAAATATTTTTTAATATATAGTTTTATTGCGAGTTTTTTTTTTGTTTTTGTTTTAGCTTATGTGATTTATGAATTTTTTTTATTACTATACCGTTATATTTCATAGTATGAAATGAATCGGGACACGAGTTTTGCCTGCAATTTCTAAAGGGTTTTCAGAATGTCTCGTTTTCATAAATGTTTTTAATATATAGTTTTAATGCGAGTTTTTTTTTAGCTTATGTGATTTATAAAGTTTTTCTATTACTATATCATAATATTTCATAGCGTGATTTAATCGCTGTTGTGATTTTTACCAAAAATTTCTAAAGGGTTTCGTTTTATTTCGGGATTTTTTGTTACTTCATAGGCTACATGATTTATTAATACTTCTGACTATCATAATATTTTATAGTATATAAATTTGATCGGGTTATGACTTTTAACAACAGTTTCTGAAGGTTTTCAGAATATGGATCATAACATTTTCATGATATGAGTTAAGAGATAATATGGTTTTTGCCAGCATTTTCTAAAAGCTTTTTTTTTTTTTAAACATGCCTCGTTTTCATTATTTCTTTTCGAATAAATTGTTTTATTTCGAGATTTTTCTATAGTCCACACAAGATTTATAAAGTTTGTTCGTTGTCTTATAATGTTCAATAATGTGAATGAAATTGTGTTGTGATTTTTATCTATAACTCACAGAAGTTTTCAGAATAGACCTATTGTGTCTCGTTTTCATAATGACTTTTGAAATATCACGTTTCATTTCGGTTTGTTTTCACATAATACACGATTTTTACGGTTTACTGATTGCATCATAACATTTCATGATACGGATAAAGCCATATTTTGGTTTTTACTAACAACTTATAAAGATTTTCAAATAAACCCGTGTTTCACTTTCATAATTGCTTTTTGAATACCGCGTTTCATTTCAATTTCGTTGACCTCACTTATGATTTAATAACTTTTCCTACAACCTGTTAACAGTTTATAATAAGAATTAAATCACACTGTAATTTTTACCAACAATTTCTAAAGGGGGTTCTTTCTCAGTACGTTTCAAAGGTGATGCAATAATCCTCGAGCAATATTTTTTGTTTTGGTCTTTTATAAACCTATTGATTGTACAATAGCGCGCATAAATATTGGTATTATTTATAAGGAACTGCTTATAATCCTTTGTTTTCAAAGCCTAACCTTTTGCTATGTGAGAACTATTATTGAAAATTACGCTCATTTTACTAATTGTATGCGGTAGATTCTCAAGAGTTCAAAAGTAAACACTACAGGATTTTCATCTCCTAAAATATATTCTAAATTTATATAATAATGCTGTCTACCTGAGCATATTATTTTCTGCAGAAAATGAAGAATATATATAAATCGTTTATACTTACTGCAAGTACATGAAATAGCTATTCTTTAATTCATTTGTAAAACGTGCCAGTATGTTTAATGCATCATTTTACTATTATTATTATTATTCAAAATGTTTAAAAATAACGTGAAATTATTAAGATAACATTCACATGTAGTGCAGTCTTACTCAGAATATATCTCAATTTTGCTAAAATGACTAACAGGACAGAGATTAAACTTATAAAAAAAATGAATTAACAAACAGTAAACGATCACCAACACAGCTGTTTACGTGAAATGCGATTTATTAAGCAATACAGTGGCAGTGACACGAAAGCTTTTGGCAGTCTTCTGTTCTCTCTATTTTGTTTTGGTATATATATATATATATATATATATATATATATATATATATATATATATATATATTGTGTGTGTATGTGCATATATAATTAATTCTTTCAAGCTAGTAAAAATTCTTCTTCTTTTAACCTCTGAAGGCAGCCTGGAACATGCAGCAAATATGCCTTGCTGTCGAACTTCTCAGTTCGACGGGTCCTTTATTCCTCACGCCGTTGGACTGTGGAACAGCCTTCCTGAGGATGTTGTGCAATTTGAATGTCAAAAGTTCAAACGAAGATGCAATGCATTACTACCCTGTTACTTCTTTCTAATGAACGTCTTAATATTCTTTGGAAGCTTGAATTTCAATTCAAGGGCCACTGCGGTGGGCTTGTTTCACATGAATAAGGTTCTTGCTCTGAATAACAGTAATAATGGAAAGCATTTATGCATAGAAAATCCTTTATATAAAATGGTATTAGCGTTTCTGAACTATCTCAGTTCCTTCGCCAACAGGAAATGAATACATAAGCAGAAATAGGACCTGTATTTACAACTTCCTACTAGCTAAGCATTTTGGGAAACCAACCAACAAGTAGGTTTGCGGGATTGGTAAACCAAGTAGGAAATGTTTATGCCAAACAAAAATGAATATTCATATTGCATCAGTACTATCCAATTAACAGGGAAGGATGGATGTCACTCGATGTGTGAGGCTGGGTTAATTAGCAGCCGTGGTCAATGACTCTATATCTTGTGTGATTTAAACATGAAATATATATGAAAATATAAAATTTATTTACAAATCTTGAGCAATGATGTACCCCATGAGGTAACAATAACTTCTCACCAGTCGTATTGATGGTGGTGGTATGATTATTATTATTATTATTATTATTATTATTATTATTATTATTATTATTATTATTATTATTATTATTATTATTATTATTATTATTATTATTATTATTATTTAGAACGTGAACTCTATTCATATGAAACAAGCCCACCACAGGGGTCACTGACTTGAATTTCAAGCTTCCAAAGAATATGGTATTCATTTGGAAGTCCATTTGGTAGTCAAGGACCATCCCTGTGAATAGCCCCTCTCTTAAAGCAAAACACCAAGATAATCTTGTCGAAATGAGACCACAGTATTCTTCTTTCTATCCCCCTAGGGAAACTGGAGACTTGTGACTTGCCTTGCCTTGCCTTGTCTTGTCTACTTCATAAATCACAGGCTATCTGTCAATGGTTGGTGAGGAAGAGAAGGCAATGCAAGTCTCAAGTCTCCAGCTACTGTGGTCTCAGTAAAACAAGATTATCTCGGTGCTATGAGCAAGGCAATGTAAGTCTCTCACACATAAATAAAGAAGAATGAGGAAGCTCTGACACACACTTCCACAGAAAGGAGAACCAGAGACCTCACACACAGGCTGAAAATGTTCAGATTCAGAAAATGTCAGGGGGTCCTCCTTCCTATATTTAACACATTCATAAGAGTTTAATTTTGTCAAAGAAATTTACTAGCTAACCTTTGGTTTCTTGGGAAGTGAGAAAAATGAATGGTAGCACTACCTTGAGTCTTTTTATTTGTGCAGCCAAAGACAACCAAGTAAGCACCAACCATATTGACATTTTTGATAAGCTGGAGAAAGGTTTAAGGAGGTAGGATGCGCTGGACACAGGAAGGTAGAGAAGGCTGATAAGAAACAGCGACCCCTTGTAAGAAGTAGGCAAAGCTGAGGACAAAGAAGAAACAAAGAAGTTGTGACTCCCATCTGCTATGAGGTGCCACTTTCCATAATTTAAAATGGCGGAAGGTAGAACATCATTTTCTTGGTCAGTTGAACCAATCAAGAAACATCTCGAACAAACAGATCGACTGAGACTCCTAAGTAAATCATAATTAACGTGCTGCTAGATGAATTAATTATGCATTGATATCCTTTAATATCTTCCAGAACAATTATGTTGTAAAAAATAAGCGTCTGGGTGAAATTAACCTGTTTAACTAAAGTTCCAGCATCTCACTTTCAAAGGTATCACATAACCTGAACATATCATAGAAAACGTTCCTAAGGGGGACCTAAACAAATAAAGATCACCACCACAACATCTAAGTGATTTTTGGAGAGTCCAATGACTCTGTACGTGTTATAATATAGGTATTATAAATAATTCATTGTACTTGAGACTAAGTGTAGTTACTCGTCCTTAACATACCTTACCTCAAGGATGGAGAGATGTCCATGGAGTGTTTCACAGTCCAGTACTTCAGTCCCTGGTATTTGTAGCTCTATTGACAACAGTAATAAGTTACCTGGTCATCGTTACCTCTTTCTTAATTTATTTAGTTGTCCTACCAATGGGTGACTGTCATCTGAATGAGCCTCTCAACCATGCTATTTGGGGAGCCATCATCTAAAATTTGCTGGGAGGCTCTGTCACGTTCCTTGTGGGCAGTGACCAAACATTCTGCGATAGAAGAGATTTAGAAAGACATCAAGAAATGGAAGCTGGCCATTATCATACCTTTCTGAATGCCATTTTGTTTTCAAAGATGCTAGGTGTCATGGTCATCTTCCCTGTAGGTTGTAGGTCTATTGATGTCAATTTTGAAATGCTTCTAAGGAATGTAAGGGTCTGAACCGTTTCTTGGGATCTTTTGGCGTTCACTGATGTTATTGGAAGAGAAACATAGCACAAATTCAATCTATCCACCTATATTAAGCCAGCCTTGTGCTGGCATGGGCTCTTGATCCTCAGCGGGCCGGTAATACACAGCACAAACTCATTTGTTGTATGTTGCAGTAACAAAAATAACTAGTGACACACAAAGCTGGTCAGCAGTCTTGTGACTACTCATTTGTAAGTGAGTGGTTACAAGACTGCTGACCACCTGTGTGTGTCACTAATTCTTTTTGTTACTGCTACACAGATTTGGTTTGGACATATAGTTCGAAGCCATGACCCTAGTCTTTTGATTCTTGAGGGCACGGTTAGGCTGAGTTATAAATGTAGGCTGATGTCAACCTTCACACTTCCTGCACGTCACTTCTGTCAAGCAGGCTAGTGGCAGACGACTAACAGCAGAAATAACCCCCTAACTTATAGAGTTGTGCCTACTTGTATCCGTGGTGACACAACAACTAAGGGGTCTGGATGTCGACAGTTTCCAAGCGCAAAGGGGGTGTATTAGGTGAAGCCGAAATCCAAAATGACCAGTCGGGTTCCGTTGGAAGAAGAAGCTTTTACAAATAGATACCTTTCATTCTACATAAGATATTCGTTACGAAACTCGACGTCGCTGTGACATATAAGTGTTCACACTCACACACACACACACACACACACACACACATGAACATTCCATGTTAAATAACGATATATATTATAAAATGAAAACAAAACCTTTAAGTTTAAATCAAACCTGGGTTATATAAAAGTCAGGAGTTCTTCTACAGAGAGAGAGAGAGAGAGAGAGAGAGAGAGAGAGAGAGAGAGAGAGAGAGAGAGAGAGAGAGAGAATTTTAATTTTCCAGGTCGTGAAATTAATATACGCTCTTAATATCCCAAGGCAAACATAACTTACACACTCGCAACTGCGGAACTGATTGACAGAGAGAGAGAGAGAGAGAGAGAGAGAGAGAGAGATTCGTGGTGGGGTTTTCATTCATAAGTCTGGTCGACCATCTACTACCTTACAGTTCCCTCGCGGTCTCGTAGTGGGTAGAGTGCTCGTGCGAAAGTTCTTGGTGTCCGTCTCTCGTGGTCAAGAAGGGACATTTTCAAGATTTTTGGACATTTTCGAGGTTTTTTGACCTTTTCAAGATTTCATCATCTATTTTTTCTTTTTATTTGGCATATGGTAAGTAACGACGAGTTTGATATATATTTAAAAGAAGCTGTTGATTTTTTAGATAGTCTCCTACTGCAACTTTTAAGATTTAGAAACTTTTTGTCAGTTTTTAAGATTTTTTTGACACTATCAAGATCTTGTTATCCATTTTTTCTTTTTTATTTGGCATCTGGTGAGTGAAGACGAGTTTAGTATGTATTCAAAAGAAACTGTTGATTTTTAAGATAGACTCATGGAGACACTTTTAAACTGTGTAATCTTTAGGATTTTTTTGGTCAAATTTTACACCAAGTGCCCCATCCTGGAAGCAAAAACAAAATCAACTAGTTTGGTATATATTTACAAGAAGCTGATGACTTTTAAGATAGACTCACAGAACTACTTTTGATATCTGAAATATTTTGGTATCTTTTTGTCAAATTTTACACCAAGTGACCCATACTGGATGCAAAATATAGATTGTGGGCTATATGCTTGAGTGAAATCACTAAGGAAACATGTATGACTTTCAATTTCACACAAGAGAAGGAAAACGTCTAGGTTGTTTAGAACAAGTTCTGTTCTCATGAAACCACCCTCCATAGGCAAAGTGACTGAAACTTTTGACTTGTAAATACGACGTATGAGCACACAGACTGAGCTGAACTGGCAAGCTGATATTGGATCCAGGGTGCAAGACTGACAAGAATAGGTCTAAGTTTGGCACTGGAACCTACTACATTTCACCGGGATAGGCTATATGACGAAAAAATTACTCCAGAACAACACCCGTGGAAAATCTCACTTTTTGAGACTAAACTCACTACGAACATCCGGCATTAAGTTTTTTTTTTTAAATACCGAGATAGAAATCAAACATTTTTCTGAAGATTTCGATAAAGATATTAACTGTCACTGGTGTTTCTGCTCGTATTTAAATTGTTTCCTCAAAATCAAATTAATTTCTTCTCTCTCTCTCTCTCTCTCTCTCTCTCTCTCTCTCTCTCTCTCTCTCTCTCTCTCTCTCTCTATATATATATATATATATATATATATGTATATATATATATGAATTAACATTAGCACTACACTTAATCTGTTGGCTGTACACGTCTGTAACTTGTACATTTCCACGCTATATAAATAATAATAATAAAAAAATGCGGTTGCCTGTAACAAATGCTACTTTCAGTTAGATTTCTCTTTGTTTTATATAAATAAACGCATTAAAGAACTGATAACTGTCCTTAAATTTATAGGCCTATTCACTGTTCTTTGTTAGAAAACCTCATGAGTATCAAAGCTTTCTATGTTCTTAGCTGAAACACATTATTCTTTGTCAATAAAAGGGTAAATTTATCACATCTCAACCACTTTAGACGTATATACTGAATATAGGCCACGAAAAGAAGACAGAATTAATATAAATTGATAATAAGAGGGGAAATAATGCGCACTAAAATTTATAAGAATTATCACAACAGGTACCGAACTGCCAAGTTGGCCTACACATTTCGATGCGCAGAGCAAAGCTCCAACTTGGTTTTAAAGACACGCCACCATACCGTTTTCTTTCTCGCTCAGGGATCAAAGGACTGAGAGAGAGAGAGAGAGAGAGAGAGAGAGAGAGAGAGAGAGAGAGAGAGAGAGAGAGAGAGAGATCTTATTTAAAATTTCCAGTTGGAATGACAGAATAGTCTACAGCATTATTCCTGAAAAGAAGGACTTTTGTCAGATTTCAAAGAAAAGATATCGGTTTTTAGATCTCTCTCTCTCTCTCTCTCTCTCTCTCTCTCTCTCTCTCTCTCTCTCTCTCTCTCTCTCTCTTTACGGAAGAGAAACATTCCATTTTTCATGAGGTACTGTGTTACTGTTAACATGTTCCAGTTACGACCTGGGCCTATTTCGTTGTAGATTTTTTTTTCACGACGATGTTAGAGCCTAATTCAGTCTATCATAACAACTTTAGCTTTTATTGAAAAAAAATTATATTATTGGCCCTGCATTTGTGAATTTTTTTAAAAATTACGAACGGAACAATTCCAACACACAAATTTCTCATGTGATGAAATGTAAGGTTAAATTCCAGTTCAGTTCTTCTTTCTTTTTCTATTCCAGTTCAGTTCTTCTTCCTTCTTCTTTCTTTTTTTTTTCTTCACACACGAACATTCAGACACCACAGATCCACCTCGGAGGAAATTACAATCCTCCAGCGAAGGTAATTCTACTGCTGCGTGATGTTCGTGGCCCAGGGCCTTGAGAATATGATGTATGGAACGTCTCATCCCTAAAAAAAAGAAAAAAGAAAAAAAGGTAAAAGAATAAAGTAAAAGAAAAAAGTTAAAATAAAAAGAAAAAAGTTGAAAACATTCGCCTCCTCACGATACCACTCGCGTGAGAATCTACGATGCTAGGTTTTTTGAATGGACGAGACCTTGTTACTGTAGACGCAGGACGTTAGACATGGGACTATATTTGACGAGTACGTCAGATATGAGACTATATTTGACGAGTACGTCAGATGTGAGGGTATATTTAATGAGTACGTCAGAAATGGGACTATTCGATAAGTAAGTCAGATATGGGATTATATTCGATAAGTACGTCAGATATGGGACTATATTCGATAAGTACGCCAGATATGGGACTATATTTGACAAGTACGTCAGATATGAGGCTATATTTAATGATTACGTCAGATATGGGACTATATTCGATAAGTACATCACATATGGGACTATGTTTGATAAGCATGTGAGACTATATTTCATAAGTACGTCAGATATGGGATTATACTCGGTAAGTTTGTCAGACAATGGACTATATTCGGTAAGTACGCCAGGTATGGGACTACATTTGATAAGTACGTGAGACTATATTTCATAAGTACGTCGGATATGGAGCTCTATTTAATAAGTACCTCATACAGCGGACTATATTTGAAAAGTACGACAGGCATAGGACTATATATAATGAATACGCATAGGACTATAATTAGTGAAGACTGGCGAGGTAGCACGGGAGGTAAAGTCGTATATTCGTCTCGGTTTCTATGTCTGATTTAACAATTAAATATAGATAGATAAACAACTTAACCCATGAGAACATACTGTGATAATTAAGTAAACAAATGAATAAAGAATAGATAATAAATAAATAAATAATGAATGAATGGGTAAAACAGTAAATTTCAAAAGAGTTATCTCCGGATGTGGCTCAATCTAACTTCAGTGGCCCTGTCTAGCTAGATTTCATCTTTACCCGGCCCCCACAAAAAAAGAAGAGAAAAAGAGAAGAAGAAATAATCATTCACGCATATAATAAAAAGAAATGATAATATAGGTCATAACAGTTACTGCAATTACTCTGTACATCTCATAATGACAGAGGAAGCGAATAGAAAATTGTAAGTCATGTACATGAGTCCGGAAGCGCTTGCAATGCATTATTGCACCGACGACGGCTGAAATGGAAACACAAAGGAAGGCTGTGAAAACCGAATTCTTTATTTACACCCTATAGGGGCAGCCATCCTTCAAGGAAGAGCCATGTTCTTACGTTCTTTTGGTCTCACAGAACCTGACTAAGTCTAGGAAAGAGTTCCATCGGTCTTTGTAGGCGCACATAGTGACACTGTGTAACTCCTGATATCCAATATACTTTTTTAAAACTTTTTTTTTTATTAATAATTAATGTCAGAGAAGTTGAGGAAGTCAAATTTTATTTTGCTTGGGGAATATAATTTTTACTGATTTCCTTTGCACGTGTTTTGTGGGTATATGAATGCGTCTTTGTACAATGACAGAACTTAGACATTTAAGGTATGTACACACACACACACACAAACGCAAAAACTTACACATTTAAGGCATGGCTTAGAAATTGCTCGCAGTTCGCATTCTCTCTCTCTCTCTCTCTCTCTCTCTCTCTCTCTCTCTCTCTCTCTCTCTCTCTCTCGCCACACGTTTAAGGCAGGCCCTGGCCTTATTTTTTACCTTTGTTCAGAGGTCCCTTTCATTTCGTCTCTCTCTCTCTCTCTCTCTCTCTCTCTCTCTCTCTCTCTCTCTCACACACACACACACTGCGCGTTTAATGCAAGGCCTGGCTCATTCACCTTTGTTTCAGATGTCCCTTAGATTTCGTATCTCTCTCCCCCCCCTCTCTCTCTCTCTCTCTCTCTCTCTCTCTCTCTCTCTCTCTCTCTCTCTCTTACGCACATCCATGAATGAGACTTAGGGCAACTAATTACAGCCATTAACCCTCTTTGTCGGTCGTGATCAGATGGATTCCTCCTTACATATACGTCTTATTTCTTACTTTCTCCTTTAAGGAAATCCTTATAAATGGCGTCTAAAAACTCGAAGGCCAAGGTAGGCCTAACCTACTGTCCTGTTTTTTGAGGTGTAGGCCTATAAAAGAGGATTGGAGTCTTTAGAGATAAGTAATAGTAAAAATTCTGCTGCGAACCCAAAGGGTGTTTGCATAGATCTCGAAATTTCACGAATTACGAATGTGTGGGGCTGTAAAAGATATAAAATTGATATTATCAATCTGTAACGGTGGAGAATACAATGTTGATTTAATCAAACTGGAACTGTAAAAGATATAAAACTGATATCATCAGTCTGGAATGGTGGAGGATATAATATTGGTTTAATCAAACTGGAACTGTAAAAGATATAAAATTGATATCATCAATCTGGAACAATGGAGGATATAATATTTATTTAATGACACTGACTGTAAAAGTTATAAAATTGATATCATCAGTCTGGAATGGTGGAGGATATAATACTGATTTAATGAAACTGGAACTGTAAAAGATATAAAATTGATATCATCAAGATGGAATTGATTATATATTATATATATACGAATGAGTTTTATCACATCACCATGATTCATATACAAGCATTAAGCTACAAATGTCCTTTAATATCTAATTTGCTCTACCTCGTAAATAATATATTTTCATATATGTTACCCGAAGGGGAATTTTTTTAGTTGATAATAAGTTCTTCATTTCATGGGTTCGAACCACAGAAGAACAAGAACTCAGGACTAAAGTGACGTGTATATATGCATATATATATATATATATATATATATATATATATATATATATATATATATATATATATATATATATATATAAAACGTAATTGATAAAGACTCATATATTGTCCCTCACTTTGTTGGTATACTTATCTGTAGGCCTACACATTTACCTATTTATTAGGACAGACGTATGATTAACAGCTTTCTAGTTGTAAATTGCATTCACATTATTATTATCATCATCTTCTAAATTAAGAAAAATATACAATATTAGCTAAAATTCGATCTCAGAGCAAAATAAAAGAAGTCTCTAATTTGGAAGGTAACCACATTCTTAGGCTAATCTTAGTCGTATTTTTCTTTATATTCTTTTCTTTATATTCTTTATAACATATGTAAATTGAGCTATTACTACAGGTACCTTGCGCACACACCTGTAATAATCGTGAAAAGGAAATAGATCTATTGGAATTCGGCCTAAACCTTGATCCATTTTACTCGATACGTGACTTAGAGCAAAAAGTTCATACCTGACATGCGCAAGACTCCCTTATGAGATGAATGGCGGAGGCACGATTTCAAATGATTTACTCATCAATGCTGCAGAATTCACAAACTTAAGACTCAAATACACGAGAAATATAAGGAAATTTATGAGAAATGCTGAATATTTTCAATATTCATTGACTTGTAAGCAAACTACCATAAAATCATCTATTTATTTATTATAAACTTTACTACGGAATAATTCTGAACATCTCTGCTCCCTTTTCATAGTAACTATAGACCTATTGGTCTCGAGTAACTAGTCATATGAAATACAGTAAGTTGTTCCTGTTTCTTGAAACGCTGAATCGTTGTTTCAGTTTCATGAGAGACTGAAATCACTGTATTCCTTACCACAAACTAGACAATGACTCAGCAACATTTTTAGATAGCACAATATGTGATAATACATAATTTGGTTGCTACTGTGATCTGGCTATTTTCTTGTGCTTCATTAAGCCTATCAGAACTATAATACTAGCGAATGGCTCCCATGGTTCCTGGTTCCTGGTTCTTGACAGATTTTAAGCTGACTTATTTCACTTGCTACTTAATGTTTCTTTCATTTATAAGATTTTTTGTTTTAATGCCACCATTATTGTTGTCTTGTTTTACTGTTAAAAGTAAAATTAGTATAGTTTTAACGTCTTTCTATTCAGATTTTGCATAAATTGTTTATTTATTTCGTACAATACTTTTTCACAAAGATTTTTTTTCTACCAATTTCTGTACAACTGTGTATTATTAGCCTTTAAAAATGTCTTTATTTTATGGAGGGCTCATATTTCGTAAGCTCTAATCTCTACCGATAAAAACTTTCATAATTAAGACTCCCAGAAACGTTCACATATTTGTATTAGAAATGAAATGCCTATTTTCCTTTGATGTTGATCGCTTATCATTACAGGCATCAGTTTCCATTTCTTGTTATATAAGTTTTAAAAGGCATATACGGTACTTTCTGCGATATCATATATCGCATGTGTTGAAAGCTTTTTATTCCGTAAACCTAATGTTTTGCTTAACTGTGGCTATTGAATAAGCATTTCTTCCACATTAATTGTTCATTAGTACTTTTAATGCAGCCATTCGGTAAGTGTAACAAGAACATAAGAAGGCTTTGGAACTCTCCTCCTGATTCCGTTTTAGGCCTATATACCTCCTTACAAGCTCCGGGTCACTATCGGTCCAAGCTAGGCCGTTGTATAGGCCTATACACTGAAAATGAATGGAAACCACTCAATTTGATTAAGTTCTGCTCAATGTAACCTTCATCTTCTTTGTATTCAGGTAGTGTGTGTGTATGTGTGTGTGTGTGAGAGAGAGAGAGAGAGAGAGAGAGAGAGAGAGAGAGAGAGAGAGAGCCTTGTAACACGCACGGCGTCGCCGTGTTAGTAGACAAAAAAAAAAAAAAAAAAAAACATAATAATAACAGTTCCGTAGGGAAGTGACCCAGACAGCACCACCAAACTGCAGAGGCCAAAAATCCACGTTCGATTTGCTGCTTCTCTCTCTCTCTCTCTCTCTCTATAAAGTGCAACTGGTGGTCCGTCTACTTCAATGAGTCGCAACCGGGGATGGGGAGACAAGGAAAGAGAGAGAGAGAGAGAGAGAGAGAGAGAGAGAGAGAGAGAGAGAGATAACAAAAGCATCTTATTTTATACCAAGGAGGTCTACCCGACAAGGCAATCATCTTTTCCGGGAGTGAAACCGTTCAGTCCGAAATTTTGTTTCCAACGAGGTTGCTTTGTTCACATCTCTCTCTCTCTCTCTCTCTCTCTCTCTCTCTCTCTCTCTCTCTCTCTCTCTCTCTCTCTCTCTCTCACTTGCTTCCGTGAAAATTCAAGGGACTCCTCGGTACCAAGGTTCACAGAAAATAACTACGAAGGCCAAAGTAACGCCTCGTTTTTTGCTAGGCTCAGCTTCAGACATCATGCCGGACACGTGACAAAGGCCTTCTCTCTCTCTCTCTCTCTCTCTCTCTCTCTCTCTCTCTCTCTCTCTCTCTCTAACTCTCTCTCTCTAACTCTGTGCTTTGCTTTGTGACCAAAAAAAGAGGAGTTTCTTTTTTCTTTATGCCATGAGTTTGCTGGAGACGCCACATGTTCTTAAAACTAGTTTATGCCATTGGTCTAATATTTACCACTTTTCTCCAAGGTAGCTGAATTTTGCTCCGATCTTCGAAACCTTTATTCAAGGGGACGTGACAGTTAGTCTCTCTCTCTCTCTCTCTCTCTCTCTCTCTCTCTCTCTCTCTCTCTCTCTCTAAAAACAATTCGAGTATTCCCATGAAATTTAAAAGCTCTTTGTTTCAATATTACAGACGGAAATCTAAGAGAGCTTACATAACTTTTAGTCTTATGTAAATCACCATTTTTATAATTTTTCAGATTCTAAGTTTCAGTCGACGTAAACCTGAGAGAGAGAGAGAGAGAGAGAGAAGAGAGAGAGAGAGAGAGAGAGAGAGAGAGAGAGAGAGAGAGAGAAAGAGCGAGCGGGTTTTCATTACGAAGGACACGATTATATTGTTTCTGGAACAAATAAAATTTAAAATATTCATGGAAAACAGAACCTGGAAAAGATTGCTCGAAGGTTTACGAGCAGATGGAGTGAACCTCCCTCTTTCGAACCTAGAAATCCTAGACTCATCCATTTCCATAGACCAAATATGGGAAGAATAGTTAGGGATACAGGATAAAAACCCTTAAAAAAAGGCCACTCCATAGAAAAACTGGAATTTGTGGCGAGATCGAATGACAGAATCCTTCTCGCGAGTAGATCCGGTAGAGATTCATTTCTTAAGTCACGATGCTTGGGGAGTTTCTGCACGCACTTTCGTTTGCACACGCACCGTGCTCCTCTTGTCCGGTGGGTGTTGTAACGCTCTCATATCTCGAGATGTCCCTGTGTTATTGTGTAGAGTAAGTATAAATTTTAGGTGGCCCCAGCAGTTTTAGATAGGCCTATATAGCCTGTATGACATGGTCATTTTTTATGTTACGTCAGCTCGAGTGTTTGTATAGGTCTAAAGCTTGCTCTCTCATTTTCAAGATGTCCCAGCAATTGTTATTTTGGAAGGTTAAGATGTAAATTTGGGTGGTTCCAGCTTAAATGACCTGTTTTTGGATAGGCCTATGTAGCCGGTAAGACATGGCCATATGATATTACAGCTTGAGCGTTTGCATAAGTCTAGAGCTTGCTCAAGATGACGCTGGTGTGTTGTGCTGACAATCTCGTGCATTTCATGTTTCTGTAATACCAGAAAAGGTTCAACTATCATGAATTAGATAAACAACTGGAAGGGGGGAAGAAGTTGAATAACCTTGGCTGAAACTGCTAGCCAGAGAGAGAGAGAGAGAGAGAGAGAGAGAGAGAGAGAGAGAGAGAGAGAGAGAATTTCACAGTGTCTCTTGTCCAGATTGTCCGGCTTGCTTTTGGTCAAAGTAATGATGTCGCGTGTTATTGTAACGGACCACCCTCTCCGCTTGTTCCCCATCTCTCTTTAAATGATGGTTTGAACTGGTATAATCTCGATCCAATCCTGTTTAATAATACTTTTATGGAAATCCAGAGTGGATGGAATGTATTCCAGTTTCAAAACAAGATGACTTTTTCGAATGTAACTTATCTGGACAGTCCATAGGAAGTCTAAAGTATATTTAAGCGATTTACTTAACCATTTAGCTACTCCAGCACAGCTAGGAGGTTATATTTTTCACTAGGCCTACCTGTGTGTTATGCGTCACTAGGCCTACCTGTGTTATGTGTCTAGGCCTACCTATGTTATGCGTCACTAGGCCTAACTGTTTTATGCGTCACTAGGCCTACCTGTGTGTTATGCGTCACTAGGCCTGCCCTGTGTGTTATACGTCACTAGGCCTGCCTGTGTGTTATGCTTCATAGGCCTACCTGTGTGCTGAGTTCCTCATTGGACGGGTTGGTATCGTTCTCAGCTAGCACTCTGCTGGGCCCGTGTTCAATTCTCCAACCAGCCAATGAAGAATCAGAGAAATATACTTCTGATGATTGAAATTTATTTCTCGTTATAATGTGGTTCGGATTCCACAATAAGCTGTAGGTCCCGTTGCTAGGTTAACCAACTGGTTCTTAGCCACGTAAAATAAATCTAATCCTTTGGGCCAGCCCTTGGAGAGCTGTTAATCAGCCCAGTGGTCTGGTTGAACTAAGGTATACTTAAATTTACTTGTGTGCTATGTGTCACAAGGCCTGCCTGTGCGTTATGCGTCACTAGGCCTGCCTGTGTGTTATGTGTCACTAGATCTACCTGTGTGTTGTGTCACTAGGCCTGCCTGTGTGTTATGTGTCACTAGGCCTGCTTGTGTGTTATGCATCACTAGGCCTACCTGTGTGCTATGTGTCACTAGGCCTGCCTGTGTTATGCATCACTAGGCCTATCTGTGCGTTATGTGTCACGAGACCTACCTGTGTGTTGTGTCATTAGGCTTGCCTGTGTGTTACGTATCACTAGGCCTGCCTGTGTGCTATGTGTCACTAGGCCTGTCTGTGTGTTATGTATCACTAGGCCTACCTGTGTGTTATGTGTCACTAGACCTACATGTGTGTTGTGTCACTAGGCCTGCCTGTGTGTTATACGTCACTAGGGCTACCTGTGTGTTATGAGTCACTACTATGTATTTCAGGAAGTTTGAGTCACAGTTTTTGGCTAATATCTTTCAAACCAATCGATTGATTGGTATGATACTTTGAAACAGTTTCTCACACCCTCCCCTAATTTTTTATAAACACATATTTTAAAGGCACTTTACTCTTTAATTTTAGTACATAGCCAAACCTAGTCAGTCAAGATTTACGAATTCATTCAGATAAGCACTCTTGGAGTACTTATCCCTCCTAAGGCCAAGAGAGCCAATTGGGTGGAGTCGTCTCCTGCCTGGAGTGACTATGTAGGCGATGACGTATCTGAAAGCTACCCGCTCATTACGGCAAGTCACTTGCTGACGCAATAAGGAGGTAGACAAAGCTCCGCCTACATGGGGGATTTTGGGGGAAGTGAGCAGGCCTTCTCTTTCCCTTGGCCTTGTTCCCTCCTATCACCGACCCTTCATTCATTCCCCACTCATCTCTCTCTCTCTCTCTCTCTCTCTCTCTCTCTCTCTCTCTCTCTCTCTCTCTCTCTCTCTTCGCAATATTTGTTATGTAATGGAATGTTTTGAGGCACATATCAGCACTGCAATTTTTCAACTGGGCAATGTAGGATGAAATGAGTTAACGATCTACATGATTATACAGAATTTAGGGGTTTCCGAAATCTTTGTAGTTGATGAATGAAATGTCGGGTTAAACGACGGGTTTATCGCTGTTCAGAGTTATGGCTTACATGTTGAAATGGTTATAAACTGTTCTGTGATTTTAACTCATTATTTCATATATATATATATATATATATATATATATATATATATATATATATATATATATATATAGAACAGTGAATTTAAAATAAACATGAAATAATATTTCATCACAAAATTATGCAAACAAAATAAAACCAATCACATTCATGAAGAAAGTAACATAAGCTACGGGGTCTAATGACGTCAAGGAAAAGTAGGGAGAAGAATGGTGAAGTCAATAAGGAAAGTTGGGTCTAGCGAGGAATTTACTATAAGTAGATACTCAGGACAAGTTCAACAATAACCAAGCTCGTATGTCCGAAAGCGTTAATCAGTTTGCTGGCTGCCCCATCAAGTTCAAGAGTAAAGTGTCTGAAAAAGCTAAATTTGGAAACTGAATTTTTACCAAAAATTAGGGGAGGGTGTGAACCACACTTGCAGAGTAACACACCGATCCTTCAATTAATTTGGATGGTTTTGACAAAAATCGATGACTCAAACTTCCTGAAATACATAGTAGGCCTGCCTGTGTATGTGTCACTGAAGATGAGGGTGAAGGCAAACGGATGGAGTACGCAAATTATTGATAGAAAAAACTCTGAACATTTCATATGGTGATTCACATCGGTGTATCTCTGTAACTGAATCGTGATGGATGTTGTAGACTAAGCTGGCCTTATACCAACACAGATTTTTGAGTTTCCCTTAAAGATAGTGGCTGAATAAAGGAACAGAATAAAGGTATAGGTGGAGGGACTGTCCATAGAAAAAAAAAGTCTATTTTCCAAAAAAATAACGCAACATTTTTATATGTAGCGATATTTTTAGTTTTCTGTAAAAGAATACTATTGTGCCGGCTAAGTCTGTCCGTCCGCACTTTATTCTGTCCGCACTTTTTCTGTCTGCACTTTTTGTGTCCGCCCTCAGATCTTAAAAACTACTGAGGCTCGAGGGTTGCAAGTTGGTATGTTAATCATCCAACCTCCAGTCATCAAACATAACAAATTGCAGCCCTCTAGCCTCGGTAGTTGTTATTCTGTTTAAGGTTAAAGTTAACCATAATCTTGCTTCTAGCGACGATATAAGATAGGGCCGAGCCCACCGAAAGATAGAGCAATTTTCGGTGGCCTTGATTATACACTGTACAGAAAACTTGTTTATATCTGTGTTGAAGATTTCTCTAAGATAGATTTTTAGCCACTGGTTCGAAGAGCAGATGCACCAATGAACAACGCGATATTTGTTAATTTTTAATTCTTTCTTATTATTTCAGATTCTGGGCCTTGATATCACAAGCTCTCCCCAAATCAACATGCGCTTGAATCCGGAACGTTCTTCGGCTGTCTTAAAAGATGTCTGAAGTCTCTAGGTTTTGTCCAGCGATGCAGAAGCCTTAAATGAAATAAGTGTTGAACCTGGTCACTATAACCTTAATAATTTCACCAATTATTCGGAAGAGAATAATTGAAAAGATGACAAAGAGTACATATAATTTAGTTTACTAAGTTATTCTAGAAAACTACTTAAATAAAAGAAATATATGATTAAGAATGTATAAATATTTCTTGAACAAGTAATATTAGTGCAAAGAGAAGAAGCATATTCATAGAGATTATAAGCAAATAGTCAAATTGCTGAGGAAAAAATTAACAAAAAGAAACATTATATACAAGTCAAGGGCGTCTAGGTTTTTCTAAAGTAATACGGTTATAGACCAAATTGTAAAGGTGGGAAGCGATCTCACAATCAAAGAGAGAGAGAGAGAGAGAGAGAGAGAGAGAGAGAGAGAGAGAGAGAGAGAGAGAGAGAGAGAAACTTTATATTTGAGAAAAGTAAGCCTATTTTTCTCTACTAAAACACAGTTCATAGACCAAACTGTAAGAGTGGGAAGCGATCTCACAGTAGAGGAGAGAGAGAGAGAGAGAGAGAGAGAGAGAGAGAGAGAGAGAGAGAGAGAGAGAAGTAACCACAGGTTCGGAGAAATGATGCACGCCTTACCATTACTGGCAATTCTCACCTGTTTCCCGAGAATAGACTGCAGTTCAAATCTCCCTTCTTACCTGAGGAACCAGGGATCACAGGACGATCATTCCGCAGGTAAATACCCCCAGGTAACTCTGGTCCCATGTCTGGAAATATATATTTTATTCTAGTTAGAAATATATATGAAAATATATAAAAAAAAGTTTCATGCATTTGGAGGGGAAAACCCGCTCACAGTTACCAAGCTCTCACTGGACAAAACTCTTAGCCTTACCTACACTGCCAGTCACAGGTCGTTTTACTGACCTTCTTGGACTTAAGGCCTTATTATAACCCTTGACCCTACTTCTGCTTACTACTCCTTGCAAAAGGTCTGTTGCAAGTCCAGTAACTGTAGGATTTCCATTTTAACCCCCTTCTCCTTCAAGAATAATGCTTGCTTCTGCTTGCAAAAGGACTGTTGTAAGTCCTATGACTGTAGGTTTTTTTCCTTTTAACCTTCTCCTAGATTAATGCTTGCTAATAATGCTTTCTGCTGCTTGCAAAAGGTCTGTTACAAGTCCAGTAACTGTAAGTTTTTCATTTTAACCCTTCTTCCAGAATAATGCTTGCTGCTGCTTGCAAAAGGTCTGTTGCAAGTCCATTAACTGTAGGTTTTCCATTTTAACCTTCTTCTGTCAGAATAATGCTCGATGCTGCTTGCAAAAGGTCTGTTGCAAGTCCATTAACTGTAGGTTTTCCATTTTAACCTTCTTCTGTCAGAATAATGCTCGATGCTGCTTGCAAAAGGTCTGTTGCAAGTTCCGTAACTGTATATGTTTCATCTTACCCTTGTTCTTCCAGAATGATGCTTGCTGCTGCCTGCAAAAGGTCTGTTGCAGGTCCAGCAACTGTAGATTTTTAATCTATCCTTCTTCTTCCATAATAATGCTTGTTGTAAGTTCAGGAACTGTAGGATATAAATTTTAACCTCCCAGAATAATGGTTGCTAATAATGCTTTCTGCTGATTGCAGAAGGCCTGTTGCAAGTCCAGTAACTGTAGATTTTTAATTTATCCTTCACTTCTTCTTCTTCTTCCAGAATATCTCATAAACTCCGTCGTGAAAGGAGATTTCAAGGAAGTCCTTCGTCTGGTCCAGAGTAATAGCTCCTTCGCCAACGCTCAGGATTCAGGTATGGTGTTTAAGGCCGCAGATAGCGATCGCTCTCGTGAGGGGTTTGCGTTCTGTGTTGTGACAGAGATCCTACAACTATACAGTTCGTTTCTTGAAAGAACGTTTTTACTAGAAATGTCTAAAACATTTTTACTACTTTTAGCTGGTTTTTCTTACTTATCCCCTAGTATACTTATGATGTTTTTTATATTCACGAATATTAGTCCACATATATCGTTTGATATCCAGTTCACTCTACCTCGGGAATAACTTATACCCAAGGGGAATTATAGCGGATGATTATTTCGTCCCCGGCAGAATTCGAACCTATCCTCGGTCAAGAAACAACGACACACAGTGACTCTGACCACCCGGCCATCACGAGAAAGCTGGGTGGTCTAAATCAATTATTATAGTTTCTAAGCCCTTTGTTGGCCGAGTTGGTTGAGCTTCAGACCGTCATTCGATGAGCCGGAGTTCGATTCCCGCCGCCGGCTGATGAAGAGTTAGAGGAATTTATTTCTGGTGATAGAAATTCATTTCTCGCTATAATGTGGTTCGGATTCCACAATAAGCTGTAGGTCCCGTTGCTAAGTAACCAATTGGTCCTTAGCCACGTAAAATAAGTCTAATCCTTCGGGCCAGCCCTAGGAGAGCTGTTAATCAGCTCAGTGGTCTGGTAAAACTAAGCTATACTTACTTTATAGTTGTTTCTAAAGTAAGCAATGATTCGAATCCTGGCGGGGACGACGCAGATATCAGTTACAATTCTCCTTGGGTGTAAGTGATTCCCAAGGTACAGTGAATGGGTATTAAATAATATTTGTTGCTTAATATTCATATAATATATATAATATATTTATTTTCTTATTTTTACTTGCGTTTATTTTCCTGATTTTCTTGTTATTTTGTAAGTTCACTTTTGTTATTCCGGAGGTATAGTAGTAAAAAGAATATTAAATAATACTTGTGGCGTAATATTCATATAATGTTTATTTTCGTGTATTCTACTTGTGTATGTTTTCATCTAATTTCTTGTTACTTAATACTGTTTGCAATGCCACCTTCTCTCTCAGTTTATTCAAAGCCTCTTGTCAGTAATCAATTCCTTCATTGTATTTCAGAATGCCACTTTTTCTCTTCCAGAAAAAACCGCCCTGACTTATGCTGTACAAAAGGGGGACGTGAGGATGGTACGCCTTCTCCTGCAGTATGGCGCCAATACTAATTCTTACGTGGAGATGTCCCTAGGTTCGTATCTCGTGACATGATGTAAATGAGAACCTGGAATTGAACACTAAAGTTTAGAAGTAGCATCAAAGAAACCCGATTTCTTCAGAGTAAAATTGGGAAGAAGGAGAAAGCGAAATAGACCCGATTTCTTCAGAGTAAAATTGGGAAGAAGGAGAAAGCGAAATAGACCCAATTTCTTCAGAGTAAAATTGGGAAGAAGGAGAAAGCGAAATAGACCCGATTTCTTCAGAGTAAAATTGGGAAGAAGGAGAAAGCGAAATATACCCGATTTCTTCAGAGTAAAATTGGGAAGAAGGAGAAAGCGAAATATACCCGATTTCTTCAGAGTAAAATTGGGAAGCAGGAGAAAGCGAAATAGACCCGATTTCTTCAGAGTAAAATTGGGAAGAAGGAGAAAGCGAAATAGACCCAATTTCTTCAGAGTAAAATTGGGAAGAAGGAGAAAGCGAAATAGACTGGATTTCTTCAGAGCAAAAGTGGGAAGAAAGATAAAAAGAAAGAGACCCGATTTCTTCAGATTAGTGGTGGGAAGAAGGAGAAAAAGAATTAGCCCAATTTCTTCAGAGTAAAAGTGGGAAGAAGCAGAAAGTGAAATAGACCCGATTTCTTCAGAGTAAAAGTGGAAAGTAGGAGAAAACGAAATAGACAAGATTTCTTCAGATTAAAAGCGGGAAGAAGGAGAAAACGAAATAGACCCGATTATTTAGAGTAAAAGTGGGAAGATAGCGAACACGAAATAGACCTCATTTCTTTAGAGTAAGAGTGAGAAACATCCTTTATATACGAAGAAAATTTTCATTCTTTTCCCTAATTGATAGAATACTTTTTTTTTTTTTATTTCAGCCTTCCCGCCGTCTTTCTGGGCCGTGGACACGAACAACACTGAAATCCTGAAACTCTTGCTGGAATACTGTGCTGATCCCAACGTGCAGCACGAGTTTGAGAGAGGTGAGGGGCTTATTGTCGTGATCACGGAAAAGAGTTGATACATATACATAAACATGTATGAGAGAGAGAGAGAGAGAGAGAGAGAGAGAGAGAGAGAGAGAGAGAGAGAGAGAGAGAGAGAGAGAGAGAGAGACATTATTATTAGAAAAAGTACTTCAGTTTTGCAATAACCATCATAAGAAGAGAGAGAGAGAGAGAGAGAGAGAGAGAGAGAGAGAGAGAGAGAGAGAGAGAGAGAGAGTTATTATTGGGAAAAGAGTAATTCAGTTCTGCAATAACATTCATAAGAAGTGAAACAGAGAGAGAGAGAGAGAGAGAGAGAGAGAGAGAGAGAGAGAGAGAGAGAGAGAGAGAGAGAGAGAGAGAGAGAGAGAGAGATACACATTATTATTGGAAAATGAGCAGTTCAGTTTTGCAATAACTTTCATAAGAAGAAGAAGAAGAAGAAGAAGAAGAAGAAGAAGAAGAGAGAGAGAGAGAGAGAGAGAGAGAGAGAGAGAGAGAGAGAGAGAGAGAGAGATACACATTATTACTGGAAAAAGAGCAATTCAGTTTTGCGATAACCTTCATAAGAAGAGAGAGAGAGAGAGAGAGAGAGAGAGAGAGAGAGAGAGAGAGAGAGAGAGAAATTATTATTTGGAAAAAGATTACTTCCGTTTCGTAATAACCTTCATAAAAATATCAAGTGCCATTTAAATGAATATTTATTTCTATTTGAAAATATAATAAAATTATAATTAAAGAAATTTATGACAACTTAATGTCTGTGGCAACCTAATTGCCAAAATTTTTCAGTGGGCCTTCCATTGAAATTTTCTATGGCCCTCCTGGGGGCTACATGTGGCCCAGATTGGGACCACTAGCCTTGGCTATTTCAAATTTGGTGGAACAACTGAAATCTTTCATTCCCTAAAGATTATGAGTTAATTCAACAATTTTCTAATATATCATTAGCTACTCAGGGCTAAATTTAGCATAAAGATGATAAAATAGGTTTACTATTTCACTCTCGGATGAGTAAATTCAATATTATTCTAACAGATATATCATTAGCTACTTTATAAATTTAGCATCAAAATGACAAAATATGTTCTATAGTTCACTCACAGATGAGTAAATTCAATATTATTCTAATACAGGTATACCATTAGCTTCTTAGAGCTCAATTTAGCATCAAACTGTCAAAAAATCTTCCCTAAATTCACTCACGTGACTCGTCGCTTATTTTGACAGATTTTTTCCCACTTGCAGATGTCAGAATAGACTTGGGCCAAATAAAATTCTTCTACTTTAAACTTCTTAATTTCAGGCGAAACTCGCAGTCTGAGGGGCGCAGCGGAACTGAAACAGAATCTTAAGATGGTGGAACTCATTGATGGTGAGTTATAAGTCACACATTCGCGAAATTATTATTATTATTATTATTATTATTATTATTATTATTATTATTATTATTATTATTATTATTATTATTATTATTATTCATAATATGAACCCTATTCATATGGAACAAGCTCACCATAGGGGCCATTGACTTGAATTCAAGCTTTCAGATAATATTATAGTGTTCATTAGGAAGAAGAGAAGGTAGAGGGAAATACAGAAAGAGATCTCGCTTATTAAAAAAGAAAAAATTAATGAATAAATTAAATAAAATTAATTAATAAATAAAAATGTATTGAAATGCAAGGAGACTAGCATCAGGGTATTATTGCACTGCATCCTCGCTTGAACTCTTGAAGTTCCAATTGCCCCACATCATCTGGGAGACTGTTCCACAGTCCAACGGTGTTGTGAGAAATGAAAATGAAAAGACAACATAATTTTCAAGTGAATTAACGATTTATAACGATACTGAGAATTCATGCATACACACAGGCATGAATATACCGTATATGCCTAGGTTATCCTTCCAGGTGAAAATAATCATAGCCATGATCAATAGCGGATCCAGGGAGGGGGCCACCTGGGCTCCCCCATGAAAAATAATGACAAAATAATAATATTGAAGATTTAGATAATAACAGCATAAACGAGAAATATGAAAGTGGGAAAAACTAATAAATCTGTTTTATAGAAATAATATAAATATATTATTTCTATAATAAATCTATTATAGAAATAATATATATATATATATATATATATATATATATATATATATATATATATATATATATATATATATATATATATAATATGAAAACTGGTGACTCCCCATGAAATTTTTCTGGGTCCGCTAGTGGCCATGAAAGTGGTTTCGCGTTAGGTGAAAAAAATTTGATGTTTTAACGGGATACCACTGTATAAATACAGCTAGACTTTACGTTGTTAGTCCTAGTTTCCGTATATGACAAATAACAATAACTTTTTTAACTTTAATATATGATGTCTATCCATAGGATCAACCGAACGGGAAACATTCGGATTACGAATAAATTTTTAGCTTTTAGCTTTCGTCTGATTGACTGGCGACCTTGCCAGCTGATTGCTAGCTGAGTATGGCCATTGGCCATACTCAGCTAGCATAAAAGCTACAGTTCAACAAATGTTATCTTTGCTTACGTTTCAGTGAGCAAAGATAACTTAAATGTTTTACGTATAAACCAATGATTATATATCATAAAGGCTATTTTACGATTAAATTTTAGCTTTTAGCTTCATCCTGCCTGAGTGGCGACCTCCTCAGCTGACTGCAAGTTGAGGAGGGCTATTGGTTAAGTTGATGAAAGTTGCAATATAAAAGAATATAAGCTTTTTTGAAACAAAAGGACAGAATTTTAGAAAGCGAACACCTACACTAAATTCAAATCAGTGACGGCCAAGTTCTCGTATCTGGATATCTTTTTCACAGAATACATGCAACACGGGTGCGGCAGATGCCCGGCTGAGAGAAGGTTGTTCGCTCCTCTCAACATCAACTGGTTCCTACCCGAAACTGCCAGTCGAAATGTCGCCAACATTAGCTGTCCCGTCAGCTACGGGTACACTTTCGGCACCTGGAGGTGCGGTACCAATTCGACCTGGGACGAAGCACCGGACCTTAGGTACGCCTTGATATGTGTATGTATATGTATATGTATATATATATATATATATATATATATATATATATGTATATGTATATATATATGTATATATATATTATATACAAACACACACACACACACACACACACACACACATATATATATATATATATATATATATATATATATATATACATATATATTAAAATATTAAATAAATTAATAAATATATATATATATATATATATATATGATTCGTGTCTTTAAAAACTACGAGTAGCTAAATGAAATGAGCCGTTTGTAAACACTATGTAAAAAAAGTTTGTTGGTGAGCGCATGCCAAGGTAAGCTTACGATTTCAGTTCAAAAAAGGTTATTGAAACATGGCGATACCTGCCGAAATGACGTAGCTTCACTTAAAATTGATGATATTAACTTTTTTGTTTTGCGTTTTCTCTTTTTTCAGTCCGTGTAGGAACATAGAAAGCCTAATCAAGACCCCTGGAGAGACCAGCGTCCCAACGACTGCTGCAGAGAACCTCGCCAAGATGGCCGACAGTATCAACAGTGTCACTCTCCTTCCTGGAGACTTACTGGCTATCGACGACGCCGTGAAAACACTCCAGACTCAGCATATCAACCACGATCTCCTGCAGTTCGAGCCCGAGGCTCCTACTTTGACGAAGGTGCTGACGGGGATTGGGTAGAGAGATGAATGTACGAAATCATTTTTATCCTGGGAGGAATTTGAGATTTCTAGCTGTTGAGATTGGTAGGCGTGGATATCGTTCACTCAGAGATGGTGTCAGATGCGATATCACTGCTACAATTAAATAAATGTAGGCTGTTACAGGATGGGTAATGCGCCCTCCATAACGGAGCAGTGTCACAGAACTACTGCTGCCTTGTTGAAAAAGAAAACTGAATAAAATAAAATTCCCGGTGTGTGTTGGGGGAGGGGGCGGGGAATAGCGCCATCAGTGCACCTCATGCGGAGCACTGTAGGCATTACGTAAGGATCTTTGCAGCGTCCCTTCGGCCTCTAACCGCAACCCCTTTCATTCCTGTTACTGTACCTCTGTTCATATTCTCTTTCTTCCGTCTTACTTTCCACCCTCTCCTAACAACTGATAGTTCAACTGCGAGGTTTTCCTCCTGTTACACCTGTCAAACCTTCTTACTGTCAATTTCCGTTTCACCGCTGAATGACCTCATAGGTCCCAGCGCCTGATCTTTGACCTAAATTCTATATTTTATTCTATTCAATAAAACAAATGACAATATCGTGAGGAATTTGTTGTATAAAATACACAGTTATATTAAAAAACTGTTTTTGGCAAAAATTATAATCATTAAAGTTTTAAACTTTCGCCAATAATACAATTTAGTGATACGATTGTGGATTGTTTATAAAAATAATAATAATAATAATAATAATAATAATAATAATAATAATAATAATAATAACAAAGGCAAAAAATATGATGAACATGGAATTGCTAATAATAATAATAATAATAATAATAATAATAATAATAATAATAATAATAATAATACAGTAAAAATGTAAATATGGACTAAATAATAATAATAATAATAATAATAATAATAATAATAATAATAATAATAATTATTATTATTATTATTATTATTATTATTATTATTATTATTATTATTATTATCCTCTTCCCCAGAAATACCTGAAGGCCCTGGTCAACGTCACAGGGAAGATGCTGGACGACCCTTCCATGTGGACGGCGATGCCCTCCGAGCAGGCCAAGACCGCCGTCACCGACCTTCAGGAGAACGTAGTCAAGGGCGCTCTCACAGCCGCCAAATACCTCTCCGACAACGCTACAGATGATTACCCGAACAATAATCTGCGTGAGTAGTGTTTAGTTGGTTCTCGGTTTCTCGCTTTTTTTTTTTTTTTGCGTTTTGGGGATTGATTTTCAGTTCGAAGGGGATTCTGTTGAGTTATTTCAAAGGGGATTTTATCAATATCGAAGGGATTTATGCGTTTCAAAGGGGGGTTTATGTATAAGGAGATTAATCAATTTCAAAGGGGATTTATTGATTTCACACTGGGATTGATTTATTTCAAAGCGGATTTATTCATTTTAAAGGGGATTGGTTGATTTCAAAAGAGACTGACTTATTTCAAAAGAGACACATTGATTTCAGAGGGAATTAACTGATTTCAAAGGGGACTAATTTATCTCATAGGGGATTTATTAGAGAGGGGATTAACTGATTTCAATGGATTCATTTAAAAGGTGTTTTCCAGTATAATAATAATAATAAAGATATATTGATTTCATAGGGATTTATTTAAAAGATGTTTTGCACTATAATAATAATAATAATAATAATAATAATAATAATAATAATAATAATAATAATAATAATAAACAGCATCTCCATTCCACCAGACGTCCGGGTATCCCACCAGCCACCGGGGTACTACACGGCAGAACAGAACCGCCACTACCAGCACCTCGTGTTTCCAAAGACCCACCTCCAACTTCCGGAGAGATTCTTCCACAAGTACACAGCTGGCAACCTGCAGGGGCCCACCAGCAAACCACCTCCCACTTCTTCGGCTGCTGGCGATGACGAAGACCCTGCGCTGATCACAGTCATATTCAGCTCCTACAGAGACCTGCACTGCATTTCCAATTCCGTTCCTTGGTATGGTTGTCGTTGCAGAGTTTAGAATAACAGCTGGGCTGCGTTTCTTGGGTTCATGTATGTTGGGCTGACAGGGTTGGCTTTTGAGAACAAGTAAAAAATGCAATCGAGTTTTCTGTACATCGTATAATCAAGGCCACCGAAAATAGATCTATCTTTTGTGGTCTCGGTATAATGCTGTATGAGCCCCTGCCCATGAAAGTTTAATCACGGGTCGATGGTGGCCTGGCCTATACCGTTGCCAGATGCACGATTATGGTTAACTTTAACCTTAAATCAAATAAAAGCTACTGAGGCTAAAGGGCTGAAATTTGGTGTGTTTGATGACTGGAGGGTGGATGATCAACATACCAATTTGCAGCCCTCTAGCCTCAGTAGTTTTTAAGATCCGAGGGCGGACAGGAAAAGTGCGGACGGACAGACAAAGCCGTCACAATAGTTTCCTTTTCAGAAAACTAATAAAAGGACGCGTGCTAAGAAATTCACAATCTCGTGAGAAACGGTTTGTGTGATGAAAATCCACAATCATATAGTAAATTGTATTATGAAGTAAAAGACGAAAACAGAGACTTTCGAACGCCTGAACGCTGTTCCTCATCAGTGCTTACGTTAAAAATATTTCAGCGTAAACAAAGATGAGGAACACCGTTCAGGTGTTCGAAAGTCTTTGCTTTTCTATTTTACATAGTAATATAGTTTACTGTATAATTGTGGAATTTTGTTACACAAAATGATGAGTATTATAGAAAGAATAATATAACGCTGGGATCTTAAGCATTTTGGGATTACGGGTTTGCCTTTTGGAAAAACAAGGGTTAACTATTATAAAAAGGCTTAACAATCACAGAAAGAAAAATGTAATGCTGGGACCTTTAGTAAGTTGGTCTGATGGGACTGCCTTTTGAAAAAAAAATGGGTTAAATCACTATCATTCTATTACGTGGAGTTATTCATATCAATAACTATAACAAAATCAGTCGTTTGCATTTTTTTCCACTCTATTCTGACCATGAAATGATAGATGTCACCTCCTTCTGAAGTTATGTAAACAACAAAACCCACGACAGACTCAAGATTTTGTAAGTTTCAGTCACAAGTGATTTACAGATTGGCGGAGCCAAAGTTCCCTAATAAAATAAGAAAAGTTATGATATTATTAATTTTTTTTTTTTTGCAGTCAACCACCTGAGGGCGATAATGACACGGTCATAGAGGCCCAGTCCCAAGTGAACAGCGGGGTCATTGGTGCTAAGGTCGGTTTCGGACAGACCTGGAAAGCAGGTAAGCGCAGTAGGGGCTAATTGCATTCTCGGGAATATTTTTCGTTTTCTCTGCTTCCATCAACGTTATTTTTTGTTTGCATATTCTCCATTTCTTATTTATCAATGGAACTGTTGAGTTGTGATAAATAAATCCAGCGCTCCTTTAAAATCTAGAATGCTACAGAGTCGTCAAAAGAAGTTTGAATCTAACAATGAAAACCTGTTCTCATTACCCGTTGGAATATATTAATGAAAGACAAGATTCAGATATATATATATATATATATATATATATATATATATATATATATATATATATATATATGTATATGTATATATATATATATATATATATATATATATATATATATATATATATATATATATATGCACAGTATTTATATATATACACATATATATATATACACATACATACAGCATTTATATATACATATATACATATATATTTTTACGTGGATCGGTCGGCTAATGAGTTTAATAATTAGTTAACTGGATTTATATCACCTTGCTTTACCTAAGACCCACGTAATTCTGTCAATTAAGGCTAAAATTAAACTCGAAAGGACAGATACCAGTAGATTAGGTCACCAGCTAAACTAGTATACCAAGATAGAGATTTATGTGATTTCACTAGACAACAATAATTGTACTTAATAGATGAATTCATAAACGGGATATGTTTTACTAGGATTTCTTAGTCAGTGACTGTTTAAGAAAGGAAAATTTGAACATTGAAAATGAGAGTTTCAGTTGAAGGGAAAGACAACTGGGATAATTGTCACAGACTTACCTCTGGATGAGCTAATGCAGTGATCAGTTGCATAAGAATTCCTTGGTTCTTTTGAAATAAAAATGTTCTCCCTCGTAAATAAAAAAACGGGTGAGAGAGACAAAGCGAGCTCAGAGAGAGAGAGGGCTTACACGCCCTACTCTTAGGATGTCTGCTGAGAGAGTCTGTCGATGCTGGGGCAGCTTCTGGCTGCTTGCTTCAAAACTCCTCCTACCCAGGGTCTGACCTGAAACGACAATAGACTCGCCAGTACACAGGATAAAGACGACTAAGCTATAGGAACAGTACCTCTGAGGTCTGTCCCAGCAAAACCTATCCCTGATTTATGGCCCTCTAAGCTAAAGTTCTCGCCTGTTGGCCAGGAGTGTACTTATTTTGAAGACAACAACCTACATGTCTACCCCTTTACTTAAATAAAATTTGCTTTATTATTCTACTAAGAGGCAAGGGAGGGAGGTCGAACAGTGAACACACACACACACACACACATATATATATATATATAATATATATATATATATATATATATATATATATATATATATATATATATATATATATATATATATATATATATATATATGTATATATATCTAGTAAAAAGATGCACAAAAGTATCTTGAGCTGGTTTGGTCATGTGGAAAGAATGGAGAACTAAACAAGCTGTGCAGTATTGTTTATACAAGATTCGGTAACATGACTCAGCAACCTTAAAGAAAACGGCCGCTGAGCTTCTGCTCGTCAGTGCATGAGCGTAACCGACCTTCTCACGAGACTACTCCATTAGCATCTGAAACTTATCCTTTCCTTTTTTTTCTCCCTTCAGAGGACAACGACGTCGTGGAAGTGACCTTCAACCACATCTACGACGGAGGGACTTACCTCCTGAAGAACCCCCAGTGCGTCTGGTGGGACACTGAAGACAACAGCTGGTCCTCCCAAGGGTGCCAGCTGTACGATTTCAAGCCTTCTTACACCGTCTGCCATTGCACCCACCTGACGAATTTGGCTGTCATCATGGATATCAACGGACTCATTGATAAGGAAACCGTAAGATTTCACTTAGAATTATTAATTACGATTGAAATTGATAGCTGTAGGTAACTGGCGCCACCCAGTGCTTGACAGGATAGGCCTAAGCTTATCATGTAGGCCTACTGTAGTTAAGAGGACCGAGATATAGTGGTAATGTAGAAAATTATTGACCAAAATCGTATGGTTAAAGGTACTTTGGTATCTAAATGAATATGAAGAGAGAGAGAGAGAGAGAGAGAGAGAGAGAGAGAGAGAGAGAGAGAGAGAGAGAGAGATAGATAGACAAATAAATTCCGTTGAACTGGAAACACTATATTCTTCTTTCTATCTGCTTTGCTTGCTGTCCTGACTCCTCTCTCTCTCTCTCTCTCTCTCTCTCTCTCTCTCTCTCTCTCTCTCTCTCTCTCTTTCTCATTCTTTCTATCTCTCTCTGTGTCTCTGTCTTTCTCTCGCTCTGTCTGTCTGTCTGTCTGTCTGTCTCACCCCGTTCTGTCAGCCTGTCTGTCTGTCTCTCCCTCCTCTGTGCTCTCTCTCTCTCTCTCTCTCTCTTTTCCCCTCTCTCGTTCTCTGTTTTTGTCTGGCTGTAACTTTCTCTCTCTCTCTCGTTCACTGCCAGCCTCACTCTCTCTCCCCTTTACTGTCTCTCTCGCTCTCTCTATTTCTCCCTCTTCCGTTCTCTCCCTTTCTCTCCCCTATATATATATATATATATATATATATATATATATATATATATATATATATATATATATATGTATAATATATATATATATATATATATATATATATATATATATATATATATATATATATATATATATATAATCATGAAGCTACAAATGTCGTTTAATATCAAATTCACGCTACCTCGAGAGTATCTCCGATGGAGAATTATCACCGAAGGGGAATTTATATAAGTGATAAATGAACAGGTACCACTGGGACGCGAACCCTTGACATGGACCCATTCAACGACCTCTCTTGATGGCGCGGTGGTAACGTCTACTGGAGTCGTTGAATGGGTCCATGTCAAGGGTTCGCGTCCCTGGTGGTACTTATTCATTTATCACTTATATAAATTCCCCTTCGGTGATAATTCTCCATCGGAGATACTCTCGAGGTAGCGTGAATTTGATATTAAACGACATTTGTAGCTTCATGATTGTATATAAATCACGGTGTGATAAAAAAAATTTCATATATATATATATATGTATATATATATATATATATATATATATATATATATATATATATATATAATTTTCTTCCCTGCCAGCTCCTGTACCAGATGCTGCAATGGATCACGGTCATAGGCTGCTCGATCTCCATCGTCAGCCTAGCCGTATGCATCGCCTGCTTCTTCTTCCTGAAGAAGGTGAAGGCCAAGAAGAGCTCCTCCATCAGGGGCAACCTCTGCCTCTGCCTTCTCTTCGCAGAGGTCGTCCTTCTCCTGGGACTGAACGAGACGAAGAAGAAGTCTGTCTGCAAGTTGGTGGCTGCTCTTCTCCATTATTTATTCTTGGCGACTTTCACTTGGAGCGCCATTGAGGCTTTCAACTTGTACCTGGCTCTCGTCAAGGTGAGGACTGATTGACTGGATTTGTGGTTGCTGAAAGCTGGCGTCACTCAAGGTGAGGGTTAATTGGTTTGATTTGTGGTTGATGAAAGCTGGCGTCAATCAAGGTGAGGGTTAATTGATTTGATTTGTGGTTGATGAAAACTGGCGTCACTCAAGGTGAGGATTGATTGATTTGATTTGTGGTTGCTGAAAACTGGCGTCAATCAAGGTGAGAATTGATTGGTTTGATTTGTGGTTGATGAAAACTGGCGTCACTCAAGGTGAGAATTGATTGCTTTGATTTGTGGTTGATGAAAACTGACGTCACTCAAGGTGGGGATTGATTGATTTGATTTGTGGTTGCTGAAAGCTGGCGTCACCCAAGGTGAGAATAATGTATTGATTTATGGTTACCTAAAACTGGCCTTCAACTTGTACCTGGCTCTCGTCAAGGTGAAGATCGATTAACTGATTGATTTATGGCTACTGAAAACTGGCGGCATCAAGGTGATGATTGATTTATGGTTACCGAAAACTGTGAGGATTGGTTGAGTGATTATGTGGTTGCTGAAAAGTGGCGTCGCTGAAGATGAGAATAATGTAATGATTTATGGTTACTGAAAACTGGCCTTCAACTTGGCTATCGTCAATGTAAGGATTGATTGATTTGATTTGTGGTTGCTGAAGACAGGCGTCACTCAAGGAGAGGATTGATTGAGGGTTAGGATTGATTGATTGATTTGTGGTTGCTGAAGACTGGCGTCACTCAAGGTGAGAATTGATTCAGGGTTAGGATTGGTTGATTGATTTGTGGTTGCTGAAGACTGGCGTCACTTAAGGTGAGGATTGATTCAGGATTAGGACTGATTGACTAATTTGTGGTTGCTGAAGACAGGCGTCACTCAAGGTGAGAATTGATTCAAGGTGAGGATTGATTGATTGGATTTGTGGTTGCTGAAGACAGGCGTCACTCAAAGTGAGGATTTACTGATTGATTTGTGGTCGCTGAAAACTGGTGTCACTCAAGGTGAGGACTGATTGAAGGTGAAGATTGATTGATTTGATTTGTGGTTGCTGAAGACTGGCGTTACTCAAGATGAGGATTGATTCAAGGTAAGGATTGACTGATTGATTTACGGTTGCTGAAGACTGGCATCATTCAAGGTGAGGATTGATTTATTGATTATAGGTCCTGAATATATACTGTATAACAGGTTGCTATTGCTATTTTAACGTCCAAATCTAGAGAGAAGCCTTTAATTCCTTGGCTGTATTTGGTACACCGAGAGCTAACGCGTTCGTTTCACTTTCCGGTTATGAGACTAATAAATAAATAAATAAATATCATGGAATTACTGCTCATGATCAGCGCGTAAGTTACGCACCATTTCTCCTGTTCTAAAGCACCCAATTTATTTCACAGGTTTTCCAAACGCAGACATCACTGCGCAAGCACTACTTGGTGGCTGGGTATTGCATACCCCTCTTGTTCGTGGGCGTGACTTTGGTCATCACGAAAGGAGAAGGGTACGGAACAGACAAAATGTAAGTCCTCTGAAGCCCTAAAGATATTTTATAAGTAAGTTTTGATAGGAGAACAAAAGACATTGCCCAGAATTAGAATTGTTAAAATTAATATACATGTTTATGTATATATGTTTATATATACATATATACATAAACATAGATACATATACACACACATATATCTACATACACACACACACACACACACACACACATATATATATATATATATATATATATATATATATATATATATATATATATATATATATATATATATATCCAATGCAGCACGAAGGATGAGAATATCACTAAAGCCACGTCACAAGGTGAGTGAAAACCGGGACTTTGAACAAGTGCTTTCGTAGTTTATTCCACATTTTCAAGTAGAATAAACTACGAAAGTACTTGTTCGGAGTGCCTCACCTTCTGACGTGGATTTAGTGATATATATATATATATATATATATATATATATATATATATATATATATATATATATATATATATATATATATATTTATCCATAATTGTTTGAAATCTGATCTTTTCAGCGAAAATGCTTTTTCGCATAAGAAAGACCCGTAACAAATTAATGATGATTACATTTCCATACTTATTTAAAAATGAAACGGTCCAGAATCATGTAAAGGATACAATAAAGTCAGAAAAGTAGGAAAATTTTATTATATAATAAAAAGGAATAAATGGCATAATTCAGAATAGCGACGCATTCGGCAGAAAATTAGATCAGAGAATAAAGATGAAGGTTCGTCTCTCTAAGGTAGTTCTAAGTTTTTTCCTTTTCCTCTCTGGAACTTCAGGTGCTGGTTGGCTCCACACAGACCAATCTGGATCTTCGCTGGAAGTCTGGCTTTTATCATCCTGGTGAGTTACGAAACGCTTCCTTAGGAACTTTTCCTGTCCTTTGTCTTCAGGGAAGTTAAATATTCATACCAAATATTTTCTCAGAAATGAGAAACTGTACTTAGAACTGACCTGAATTTGAGACATAGATATCTTTTCTCAGAAATTAGTGACAATATTTAGAAATGGAGACAAAATCTGAGACATACAAAAACTCACACCAAATCTCTCCTCAGAAATGAGAGACAATACTTAGAACTGGCAACAGAATCTGAGACGTAAACATTCACACCATATCTCTCCTCAGAAATGAGAGATAATACTTAGAACTGGCGACAAAATCTGAGACATTTAAACATTCATACCAAATCTGTCTTCAAAAACAAGAAACACTACTTAGAACTGGCAACAAAGTCTGGGACAACTCTTTCCTCAGAAATGAGAGACAATACTTAGAACTGGCAACAAAATCTGAGACAAATCTTTCTTCAGAAATGAGAGACAATACGAGTACTTAGAACTGGAAACAAAATCTGAGACAAATCTTTCCTTAGAAATGAGAGACAATACTTAGAACTGGCGACAAAATCTGAGACACATAAACATTCATAAAAATCTTTCCTCGAAAACGAGAAACATTGCTTAAAACTGATGTGATCCTATTTCTCTGTCCCATCAAAACCAGATGAACCTGATATCATTCGCCATGACTATGCGCGTGGCTTGGCGAGAGAGACCAACAGTGAAGGGGAAATCGGTTTCCCAGAAGTCGAGTTCTCAGCTGACCAAACGCCTGAGCGGGTCCACAGCCATTTTCCTCCTGTTGGGTCTGACCTGGGTCACTGGGTTCTTCTACATGGCCGAAGGTAAGGCCACAAGTCACAGGTCTTTAACTTTCCTTTCTTTCCAATGGACACCATATTCTTTGGAAATTGAATTTCAAGTCAGTGGCCCTTGTGGTGGGTTTGTTTCATATGACTAGAATTTATCTTTTAAATAATAATAATAATAATAATAATAATAATAATAATAATAATAATAATAATAATAATAATAATAATAATAATAATAATTAGTTTTCTCAATTCTTCTAATAATTCGCTTTTCCTACACATCAATATTAGTCAATAATTTTCCAATGTTCATATTTCGATGGATGCAACAGCGTATTTCTTACAGCAGAAATTATTTTACAGCATTACAGCAGATTACTGAAACCTAGCATGTAAATCCGTAGATTTTCCTAATGATATTTCTTATCTCTCCTTTTTCTGACGTCTATCTGGTATTTTTTAGCACTCTTTCTGCCGACATGTTTCGAGCAGCTCGAGGGTCACCATGGTCGAAACATGTCGACAGAGAGAGTACTGAAAATACCAGATAGACGTCAGAAAAAAGAAAAAGAAGAAATACCACCGAAAATACCGTCAAGAAAATCTACTGATTTACATCCCAGGTTTCAGTAACCTGCTGTAATGCTTTAAGAAAGACGCCGGAAGTCAATGGTCCCTATGGTGGGCTTGTTCCACATGAATAGGAGTTTATCTTCTGAATAGTAATAATGATAATAGCTTAGCTTTGGTGTACCAATCAAGCCATTAGCAAGTTGGTTGACCTTTGAGATAATTATCATAGGTGGGCGTTTCATCACTGTGGGCCTTAATTTGGGGTGTCTACTCTATATCAGTCATTCCTCAGAAGTCAATGTAGGGGAATAGTTTTATGGCTAAAACCTAGTCAAAAGTCTGTTTCAGAGCTTGAAATTCATCCTTCAGATGCCACCTAAATACAATTTTAAGGCTTAAATGACTAGCCATTATTCAATTGTAAAAAAAAATTATTCAGCTGTATAAAAAGTATAAAATCATAATTTCCATCTTCCATTTTTCTCTTTTCAATGAAATTATCCCTTTCATTTGTCTGTATGAACGAAAAATAAGATATTTTTCCAGTGTAATTATATTTTTTTGAATCTTTGAACTCAGTATGGCGGCACCAAACCTCTTTCTTAGACGTTACTCAAGGTCCTTTGCAGCGTCCCTTCAGCCCCTAGCTGCAGCTCCCTTCATTCCTTTTACTGTACCTCCATTCATATGCTCTTTCTTCTATCTTACTTTCCACTCTCTCCTAACAATTGTTTCATAGTGCAACTGAGAGGTTTCCCTCCTGTTACACCTTGCAAACCTTTTCTTCTCTCATCTCTTTCAGCGCTGAATGACCTCACTATAGGTCCCAGCGCTTGTGTGGCCTTTGGCCTAAATTTTATATTCCATTCCAATATCTCTCCTGTCTAGGAACCCAGATGCTGGCTCTTCTCTTCACTGTCCTCAATTCTCTCCAGGGCTTCGGTATTTTCGTCTTCGGGATTCTCTTCGACGACACCATTAGGAAGGAGGCCAAAGAGGTAATTGAACACCAGGTAAATAAGAGACGGCCATTACGTGTTACAAGAATCTTGCTGAAATGTCTGTGTTTCTCTTTTCTGTTTTCACATCTGAATATTCTGTATTTGAGAGTAGATTAAGAGCTCTTATTTCTTGAGTGTAATTCTTTGTATATTGCTCAAGATTCACTGGAAGTCATTCAGCTTAAAGACTACTGTCCTAGCAGTTCTTGTATAGCTGAAGGAATCTCACTGTATCTCTTGCAACATATCAAGAATTATGCTCAAGAACAAGTTCTGATTTTATCCTCATCTTTACAGAACGTGACTGTTCTTCACAATCTTCATTCTATTCTTTGATAACTTCATTAACAAGATGATCTCTTTGCGTTTTCCACGTGAATATGCTATCACATATTAATAATAATAATAACAATACTAAAATTTATCAAAGTAAATTTAGAATCTCAATAAGAATGATGCATGATAGCCTTATTGATGATAAAACGATTGTGAAGTGAACTAATATAACTTCATTCGAAGCATGGCACTCTCTTCTCTGCTCCCTCCTTTTCCTTTTCTTATTTTATTTTGGTTATATAAAACATCTCTTATTATCTTACAATGAAACATTTGAATGAAGAAATTTCAACCACTTTCCTAATCCTCATCAAGTCTTTTCTGGTTTTCATTCTTGCAACACTTACAAAAGTTTTTCCTTCATTTGCACTTGACGTACAGTTGGAGACGAAAGTATCGTCATCCTTCAAGGGGAGTTTCAACCCCCAGAGGCGGGGGAGCTACAATTTCAACACGGAATCCGAGGAGATATCGAGAATGGACACCGTCATGAAGGCTGGAGGAGGGGAGGAGGAAGACAAGGTCAGCACAGACCAAGACGGAGACCTAGAAGACAAGACGAAACTCTAGGTTGTCAGCAGATGTCAGTAGTCAGTGCTGGAAGATTGTCGGCGCTACGGTGGCTCTCCCCTTTCCCAGTAACTCGCACCCGAAAAAATATGAGATATCTCGACGTTTCGGACAAATGATAAATTAATCTCTCTTGTTTGTGAAGCATCTACCTTTGTCTGTCATTCTGTGATACGAATTTTATTCGGCTATCATCAGTTACAAGTATCTACCAAGTCCACTTACGTCACAGCACACAACCCTAAAAATTCATACTCTGTCAATTCAGTAATTGTAAATTCCTAATGCACCCAGTTTTCAATTTACTGATAAGTCATTCTTTAGCCTTTATTAGGCCATGCTGGTAACAATTATACCCAGTGCATTTCCAGTGCACTTCACCCTGATTTTAAATAGAAGTGTTACTGTTGCTAGCGCATATCAGAAGGCTGACTTTTTCTGATCTACAGACAAGAGGTGCGTTTCAAAGGCTGACTTTTCCTGATCTATGGACAAGAGGTGCGTATCAAAGACTGACTTTTTCTGATCTACAGACAAGAGGTGCGTTTCAAAGACTAACTTTTTCTGATCTACAGACAAGAGGTGCATTTCAAAGGCTGACTCTTCCTGATCTATAGACAGGCGGTGCGTTTCAAAGGCTGACTTTTCCTGATCAACAGACAAGAGGTGCATTTCAAAGGCTGACTTTTCCTGATCTACAGACGAGAGGTGCGTTTCAAAGGCTGACTTTTTCTGATCTACAGACAAGAGGTGCGTTTCAAAGGCTGACTTTTTCTGATCTACAGACAAGAGGTGCGTTTCAAAGGCTGACTTTTCCTGATCTATAGACAAGAGATGCGTTTCAAAGGCCGACTTTTCCTGATCTACAGACAAGAGGTGCGTTTCAAAGGCTGACTATTCCTGATCTACAGACAAGAGGTGCGTTTCAAAGGCTGACTTTTCCTGATCTACAGACAAAAGGCGCGTTTCCAAGGCTGACTTCTGATCTACAGACAAGAGGTTCATTTCAAAGGCTGACTTTTCCTGATCTATAGACAAGAAGTGCGTTTCAAAGGCTGACTTTTTCTGATCTACAGACAAGAGGTGCGTTTCAAAGGCCGACTTTTCCTGATCTCTAGACAAGAGGAGCGTTTCAAAGGCTGACTTTTCCTGATCTATAGACAAGAGGTGCGTTTCAAAGGCTGACTTTTCCTGATCCACAGACAAGAGGTGCGTTTCAAAGGCTGACTTTTCCTGATCTCCAGACAAGAGGCGCATTTCAAAGGCTGACTTTTTCTGATCTACAGACAAGAGGTGCATTTCAAAGGCTGACTTTTTCTGATCTACAGACAAAAGGCGCGTTTCCAAGGCTGACTTCTGATCTACAGACAAGAGGTTCATTTCAAAGGCTGACTTTTCCTGATCTATAGACAAGAAGTGCGTTTCAAAGGCTGACTTTTTCTGATCTACAGACAAGAGGTGCGTTTCAAAGGCCGACTTTTCCTGATCTCTAGACAAGAGGAGCGTTTCAAAGGCTGACTTTTCCTGATCTATAGACAAGAGGTGCGTTTCAAAGGCTGACTTTTCCTGATCCACAGACAAGAGGTGCGTTTCAAAGGCTGACTTTTCCTGATCTCCAGACAAGAGGCGCATTTCAAAGGCTGACTTTTTCTGATCTACAGACAAGAGGTGCATTTCAAAGGCTGACTTTTTCTGATCTACAGACAAGAGGTGCGTTTCAAAGGTTGACTTTTCCTGATCTACAGACAAGAAGTGCGTTTCAAAGGCTGACTTTTTCTGATCTACAGACAAGAGGTTCATTTCAAAGGCTGACTTTTCCTGATCCATAGACAAGAGGTGCGTTTCCAAGGCTGACTTTTCATAATTTATAGACAAGAGGCGCGTTTCAAAGGCTGACTTTTCCTGATTTACAGACAAGAAGTGCGTTTCCAAGGCTGACTTTTTCTGGTCTATAGACAAGAGGTGCATTTCAAAAGCTGACTTTTCTTGATCTATAAACAAGAGGTGCATTTCAAAGGCTGGCTTTTCCTGATCTATAGACAAGAGGTGCATTTTAAAGGCTGGCCTTTTCTGATCTATAAACAAGAGGTGCATCCAAGTAACATATTTCATTTTTATCAGTGGGTCAGTGGTCTAGACGCCTGCGATACCAGGAGCCAGCCTCAAATCCTCCTCAAGCCCGGAGAGAAGAGGAGAGTGGCGCTTTGGTATGTTTAACACCTCTTCGCTTGATGATTAGTGGGTGGTCATGAAGTCTGGTAGCCACTGGGGAAGATGCAATTCTTACTGATAATTGTAAGGATCCTGGGAATATGAGGACTGTAACAGTGGTAAAATACAGGGTCTTGTGGCCACTGGAGAAAATGTAATCTTTACTGAAACTTGTGAAGGCCCTAGGATGTTATAACGTAACAGTGGTAAAAAACGGGGCCTGGTGACCATTGGAGAAAATGTAATCGTTCCTAAAACTTGTAGAGGCCCTAGGAGTAGTATAACTGTAACAGAGGTAAAAAACGAGGCCTTGTAGCCACTGGAAAAAATGTAATCATTACTGAAGCCTTTACAGATACTATGATACTAGGAGTATCACAAATGTGACAATGGTAAAAACAGGTCCGGTGGCCTCTGGAGAAAATTTAATCTTACTGGAACGTAGAGACCCTAGGGGTAGGTTTATTAAACAGTGGCAAGCCCAGAGGCCCAGTGGCCACTAGAAGAAATGTAATCTTTACTGAAACTTGTAACAACTCACGGAGTACGATGACTGTAACACTGATAGACAACGAGGGCCGATGGCCACTGGAGAAAATGTAATCTTATTGAACCTTGCAAAGACCCTATGAGTACGATTAATATAGTAGTTGTAAACAACGAGTTCCCGTAGCCACCGGGGAAAGGAGACAAGAATGACGAGTTTCAACGGCATGCTTTCAAGACCCTGAAAGCCAAGGGTGTTGACGTAATTACCAAACTGATGTTACCAATTAGAGCTTATGATGGTTATTGTAGTTAGAGCTGACTGTTCCCTTTTGCATCTGGAGTAGTCAGCATTTTTTTTTTATTTATTAGAATTTGAGAGCATGGTTTGTTGTGACAACCGTGTTTTCGCTAGGAGTGAAAATAACGTCGCTGTGATGCATCTAATTTTTGAGACTAGTAGAGTAGATAAATGAACGTAATTATGCTTTTCTAAAATGCGCACAAACACACTCAAATATATATATATATATATATATATATATATATATATATATATATATATATATATATATATTTATATATATATATATACTGTATATATATATACATATATAGTCTTTATTTTAGGTAATTTCCATCAAATATACTGATGTCATTAAAATCTATATATTTTACATATTTCTCTTGAAATAAATGGATCAAGTTTACACATTCCTGGGCTGATAATCATATTTTTACGGAAGCTTTCTTTTTTAAAAATGGAAGCAATTATATTTCTTTCCAGCATATCATTAGAATAACCCATCTTTTTATTACCTGCCCAACTGATGAGAGGATTGTTTTGATTTGGTCCCTGTGCATGTCTGATATATTCTTTATGCTGTTCTGTTCTTTTTTTCAATAATTTACCAACTATACAAGAGATCTGATATACACATCCTTTAGTATTGTCAGGAGAGTTCTTTATAAGAACTTTTTCAATTGTATTTTTGTTCTTGAGTATGTTTCTCTGTTGTAAATATCACAGAAGTTTTTTACTGTTATTAATGCATTGTCTAATAGATAATCAGAATATTTCAATATCGTGCCTGTATCCCCAATTACATCTGTTCTATCAGCAATGTATTCATGGCTGCAAGAATGTAAGGTTCTGAAAACTTGACTGTGAGAACTAATTTCTTTACTTCATTGCTTTGCACAAGGGATTAGTGCATATGTGAAACTGAAGGTAGTAAATAAAACAATATTGTCTATAGAAACATTATTGAGGTGTAAGTTGTGTCATTTTTCTAATTGCTCCCCTGCACGTTTGACCCTGATGTTTATAATTCCTTGTCTATTATCCTCAGTTCAGAAAATTTTGGAAGAACTTGTCTATTATCCCCAGTTCAGAAACTCTTTGAAGGACATGTCTGTTATCCCCAGTTCAGCAACCTTTTGAAGGACTTGTCTATTATACCCAGTTCAGAAAATTTTTAAAGGAGGTGTCTGTTACCCCCAGTTCAGAAACCTTCTGAAGGAATTGTCTATTATCCCCAATTCTGAAATTTTTTGAAGGAATTGTATATTATCCCCAGTTCAGAAACTCTTTGAAGGGCTGTCTATTATCCCCAGTTCAGAAACCTTTTGAAGGACTTGTCTATTATCCCCAATTCAGAAACTTTTTGAAGAACCTGTCTATTATCCTCATTCCAGAAACTTTTTGAAGGACCTGTGTCTATTTCCCCCGTTCAGAAAGTTTTTGAAAGACCTGATTACTATCCTCAGTTCAGAAAATTTTTGAAGAACTTGTCTATTATCCCCAGTTCAGAAACCTTGTGAAGGATTTGTCTATTATCCCCAATTCAGAAACCTTTAGAAGGAATTGTCTGTTATCCCCAATTCAAAAAATTTTCGAAGGACCTGTCCGTTATACCCAGTTCAGAAACGTTTTGAAGGACTTGTCTATTATCCCCCAATCCAGAAAATGTTTGAAGGACCTGTTTATTGTCCCCAGTTTAGAAGCCTTTTAAACGACTTGTCTATTATCCCTGGTTCAGAAACCCCTTAAAGGACCTGTCTATTTCCCCCAGTTCAGAAACCTTCTGAAGGACTTGTCTATTATCCCAAGTACAGAAACTTATTTTGAGGGACCCTCTTTCTTAGTCTGAATAAGATCTGAATCAAATATCTCATCCCATGACTTTTTATCTCACTATCTACATCAGAGACGAACTGTCAAGTCTCAAACTCATCATTGGGGTTAAGAACAATTCTATTCGGTTTTATTAAGCTATTTATTTTGTCCTCATTTCTTGATTGTTCACAGGGAGGCGAATACATTGTGGGGGTTGGGGTAGGGGAGGAGGGGAGAGGTGGCGATCCACCACCCAGAAATAAAAGAAAGACGACACCCATTGTCGCAAATGTACACACAAACGAAATAAAATATCAGTAAACAGTAATTGAGAGTCAAGAGGAAGACATGTTTATTCTTTTTTTCATAAGATTATAAGGCAGAGAGATTGGTCTCTCGTTCTGCGTGAGCATAAGTACATACAAGTACACACACACACACACACATACACACATCCAGTCCAGTGAGTTCGAGACGAGCCTTCAGTCTGTGATATCAAAACACTGGAGAAAGAGCAACTTCATCCAGCCGTTATCTCTCGAACCTTCAGTTTACCATTGGTGCAAACGATGCCATAGGCTGAATTTTTTAAAAACGGGCATTAACTGGAAACCCGCAAATTGCCTGCCAACATCTAATAATTCAAAGAACAGATTATCTACCAAAGATGTATCACACCAGAGACGGGGAATTCTGCTATATTTTTAAGTATATGAGTTACCATACTAAAGGAAATGTAGCTATTCCAGTTTTTAAGCTAGCAAGAATCCATTTTCCGATGCCACCAAGCAACCAGGCGTACTGATACAAAATTGTAGAGCAGCCAAAACAGTCGTTGTTGAACAAGTACTGACTGAAACTCAGAGCCATCTAGAATAGTGACTCACTGTTCCGCGTGTTTTGATATTACTGAAGGAAAGCATCCTCTCGCTTTGCAGAGTTTACAAGTGATGTATTATTATCTTACTGAAACTCCGGCGAGATACACCGAGTCTGACAAAGGCCTTCATTGCGCTAAGGGGAAAAGAAGATAAAACAGCCTAAGGTGCAATTTCTAGCATATCAAGGCATTTGGCATAGAGGATTTTCCACACCTTCGAGTTCCATGACTGAAAAAAGTATCTGAATTTATAGAAACCCTCCAGTGACATGACAGAATTACAACCCATAAAACTGACAGGTAGTAAAAAATGGGTTTGAAAACTTAAAGTGCTCCAGCAAAGTGCAAAGAGCTGCTCCGCTAGAACTCCTGGGAACTGGCGTAATTTCAGCTACCTCTTCCAGGATTTGTGTTGCTTCAGCCACCCTTTCTAGAATCTGGACTTGTATTTCTTCCAGCATTACTTTAAGGAATAACGTAGCTCCAACCACCTTTTCCAAGTTTTCATTGCCTCAGCCACCCCTTCCAGGATTGGCTAGCCCCAGCTACCTCTTCCAGGGCTTCTGTTGCTTCAGTCACTTCCAGGATTGGGTAGCCCCTGCTACCTGTTCCAGGATTTGTATTGCTTCAGCTACTATTTCCAGGATTTGTGCTGCTTCAGACATCCCTTCAAGGAATTACTTAGCCTCCTGCCACCTCTTCCAGGATTTTTATTGCTTCAGAGACACCCCTTCCAGGATTGGCTAGCCCCAGCTACCTCTTCCAGGTTAAATGTAGCTTCAGCCAACCATTCTAGGAATTGCCAGTCAGCAGCAGCCACCTCTTCCAGGTTTTGTGTAACTTCAGCCCACCATTCCAGGAATTATTAGTCAACAACAGCCACCTCTTCCAGGTTTTTTTGTAGCTTTAGCCAACCATTCCAGGGATTGCCAATCATTGGCAGCAACCTCTTCCAGGTTTTGTGTGGCTTCAGCCATCTAGTCCACGAATTGCCAGTCAGCAGGAACCACCTTCTCCAGGCTTTACATAGTAGGCCTATACTTTCCAGGCTGTAGTGCGAGGAGGCTACTATTTAGGCCTACTACAATATACATAGGCAGCCTTTGTCAGTTTCAGAGGTGAATTCTTTCATTTCCAAGGAGTGGTTTATCTTCTTAATCTCCCTTGAATACAGACACAAGATTTCCTAACAGATCTATAAATTACAATGCTGATAATGCTTCTCTAGATACAGAAAAAAAAAACAGCAAACACGTTGGCGGCACTTAGTCGTTTACGAAAACATTCAAAACCCTATCCTCCTCCTTCAGCGATGAAAGAATATTACATGTTTACTCTAAGGAAGCCCGTCTAAGAAAGCCCTCTGAGTCGCATGAATTTCACAACCATTCCCCATCCCGCTCAGCAAATGAACCTCGAGCTCAAATATAATACTTTAAATCGCCCATTTTAACATCCTAAAGCAATTCCAATACTTCATCGAGCCTTCCTAACAAGCGTCAGGAACCCATAGTGACTTCACCCTCTACTATAGGTCTAGCACATGGCCCAAGAAAGACATTCATGGCCTAGCCCCTAGTCTCATGTTCAGAAAGTGAAATGAACTCGTTAGCTCTCTGCGTACCAAATGCAGCCGAGGAATTAAAAGCTTCTCTCTAAAAGTTGGATGTTAAAATAGCTTTAGCAACCAGTTTTATATATATATATATATATATATATATATATATATATATATATATATATATACATATACATATACATATATATACATGTATATATATATATATATATATATATATATATATATATATATAGATATATAGATATATATACACGTGAATTATTGTTTTGTTGTGATAAACTGTTCTACTCATCGTTTGCCCAAATGCTCTCTTCAAGGGTATCATCCGTAAGTATTTATCCAAGTCTACGCTTCAGTCTGTTAAAATCGCGCGCTGCCAACTCGTCGGATGTCGTTAAGCGAATTCTGGATAGCAAAACGGGCGTTGTTTTGGTTTTTTCCTAACGCAAGTCGACTGTAAATTTCTTCCAAAGTTATTTATTTTTGATCAGAAACCTTCAGCACCAATCATACCGATAAGGGAAGTTTGTGACACGCGCCCAAACCCACGAGAAAATACTTCGATAGTGTTCTGAGCCCGAAGACAGTTATACAATTAGTACGATATCTTGCGACTTTTGACATCTTGGCGCTAAAAATGCGCGCCAAGCAACGATATTGGTCTTAATATGACTGAATTCAAACCAAGGAAACCAATAGCTACTTGATGTGCAAAGTTTGGAGACAAGACACCGATAAATATACCAAAAGACGTCTTCGTGTGACTCTGCTGTTACGAATTAAACCCTGATTGGACATTTATAAGATTTCAATAAGGCCACTCGTATTGAGACGTGCAAAAATATTTCGAATCCAGTGCAGCAGCAAATGAATGAACGGAATACAAATTAATAAGCACCAGTACGGAGGAAATAGTGACACGATCCTTCTTATTCTATTTTAAATCGAACCAAAGTAACAATAAATTGATGATGATTGATCATCACATCGAATGAAAAATACGAATGTCAGTTCGTTACAATAAGGTCAGTTGCTTATGTTATACACCACTGGTTTTAAAATCAAAGGCACCGAACGCACTGGTAATAAGCTCTAGGCGTATTCAGAAAATAAGACTTTCTTTCACAATACGAGTTAGTCGAAATTAGCTTCTCAAAGATCACTGAAACTACAGATCAAAATTTATAGTTAAGATTAGGAAGCTAGTCTCAGTAACGGAAAGAATTGATATAGGTCTTATGTTTTCATGAATTTTTTTAAACAGCCATATTTTCTTATTTGCCTGGTGAATCCCCAGTTTTAATTAAACCATAGCTAGGCCTACACAATATAAAAAAAATCAGAGGAATTCCATTTTTACAAAAATAAGGTCGTCGAACCATCTGAGCGCCTTTTAATATCATTCTTCCGAATTTTCTATTCGAAAAGCAGCAACTTCTATTGGTACATCCACTCTCAGTACTCTACAAATCCAGCACAACAATTTCCAAGATTATTAAAGTTTAAGAAATTACGTTCCATAAGTATTTGACGGAACCAGTAGGCTACATAACTCCAAGTAAACCTATTCAAATATATCCTAAAAATATTCCTTCGTTAGCTTAAGTAGCACGAACGAAACAATGGCTATAGGACAAAAAAGAAGACGCCCATTTGTGATCGCAGTTCCTAAGTCAAGAATGCCATTCTGAGTTTTTAAAAAGAGTATCGTTATTCTATATTCCTTAACCTCAAAACTCGTGGTCAACGGAAGAAAAGGCGTGGAAGTTCCGATAACCAGAAGAACTTCAAAATCTACAGCTAGTGAAGTTCTTAAGCTCAGGAGAAAAAGAAAGAAAAAAAAAATCTTACGTGTCAAGAGACATTCAGAAGTCAACAGAACTCATCTTCTTTATGACTGCGCAGAGAGACATGCGCATGAGCTGCTGCATACAAGGAAATACTGCCTTGATTAACGATATTGTTCCGTGTTTATAAACTACAAAGGTATGTACTACCGACTGGAATATGTTATCCTAAGCACCACACGCCATTCTGTAGCTGCTGTGTCGGGTGGAATCTCAATAGCTAGACTCATGCTTTCGTGGACGACTAATGGAGCCTACCTAAGTCTAGGAACGAAGCACCTTAAACCCTATGTGACTTCTTTAGTGGTTATATGGTTTATGACTACACCTTAACGAGTAGCTAATTTGTCGCTTTCAGCGACCATTTCTCTTCTAATGCACCAGGAGACCATCTTTAGTACTAATACCTGCCTATCGTTATACAGTTGGGCTAAATGACACAGAGAGAACCTACTAGTTAACCAAAGACTTATAATAATAAAATGGTAAACGTCAAAAACAAACGCACTTGGGTAAGTTTAAAATGGAATTTCATCCCAAACAAAACGGAATCACGCATTATTTCACACTCTCAGAAGAGACTTATCGAGTTATCCTGTTTTTGTGGATGCATGGTTGACGAACCTCTAGACCTATGTTTGAAGAACTTCAGCATTGACTTTTAACGTGTGGACGCAGCTGTGAAATCAAGATGTGTTATACAACAAAGACGGTACAGTTTACCCGTAAAACTGACTTAATTCAATATACACGAAAAGATATGTGTGAAATGAAGGATTGAAGTCGATTCAGAGTCTATCTGGTTTAGCATCGTTATAGTGGACGTTAAATCTTTTTGGTTCCGGAGGCGAATGAGGCATTAGAGGTTTAAGATAGGCTTATGTTCACGTTAATGAGGTAACAGGTATACTTTTTTTTTTATTCATTTTTATCCTCAAGCTTTGTCTCAACGTCGCTTGCGTGCATTTGCTAAGTGCAGGCCACTGTAATTGTGGCATACACACACACACACACCCTCTCTCTCTCTCCCTCTCCCTCACACACACACACTCTCTCTCTCTTTCTCTCACGACAATTTCAACCTCACAGGGCAATAAAATGCATCCTGGCCAGCTCCCAAACATCGAAACATCTAGATTGTGAGTAAAATTTCATACATGTTTTGGATGTAAATTTATTAATTTTCTTTAGAAAAAAAGGAACCATTTTCATGTTGAAAAATATAAATATATAGAGTTCACCCTGAGAAGACTCAACAGCAAGATTTTGACAGAAGCTTCGTATCTCAGTTCAGTTCAGTTCAGACTCCATTGAAAAAAATTATAAGCTCGTAGTTATGTACAGTGACCTTATAAAATATTACTTATATATATATATATATATATATATATATATATATATATATATATATATATATATATATATATATATCCATATAAGTTTTTTCAGTTCACAAGGCAACCTCTTTTGTAAGTAGTTTACGCCAAGACTGCTCTCGTGTATGTAGTTAATTTAAAATGGTAAAGTACTCTTAATGTAGTTCAGTTATAGTTGTATAATATATTGGAATGTATTGTGAACAGTTTTGAGTTACAGTTGTGTTATAATTGTGTAATATGTTGCAATATCTTGTGAACAATTCTGAGTTACAGTTGTGTTATAACTGTGTAATATGTTGCAATATCTTGTAAACCATTTTGAGTTAAAGATGTGTCACAGTTTAGTTATAGTTGTGTAATATGTTGCAATATCTTGTGAACCGTTTTGAGTTACAGTTGTGTAATATGTTGCAATACATCATAAACAATTTTGTGCAAGATTCGTACCTTATGTAATGCATATAAAACCGATTTTAAGGGCAATATAAATATACATATGTATATATACGGCAGAGGCAACTGGATAGAATACTTAAAGATATGTAACGTGTACAATATATCAATTGTAAGTAACAAATAACAATTGCTGTTATTTGCAAACCGTAACAAAAATAAATAAAAGATGTCACATTTAATATCTATACAAATACTCCATTTCATTCTATTTCACATTTAAACATAAATGAAAGTAAACAGCCTATACTGATTTCTATTTTTTTTGTTTTTAGAAACCTAACATATTCAGGCGAATTCAGCCTAATCTGAAAATGTGAAAAGATGTTGGAAATATATATATATCTATTTTTCCAGCAAATCATATTAACTGAATTATGGAGGTCAGAAAGAGATGCTAGGTCATTAGTGGTTATAACTGTCTCTCCGTTCTATTAACCCCTGACCCTTATGATGATATAATAAAATCGTTCATTGTAGATGAACATGCATTACGAATATGTATGTATGTATATGTATGTGCATATATATATATATATATATATATATATATATATATATATATATATGTATATATATATATGTATATATATATATATATATATATATATATATATATATATATATATACGAATGTATGTGCACGTCACAAACATACATACACACATACGTACATGCTATACATACATGCGCGTACGTAAAGACTTTTACAAAAACCTATCGATCAGCAGTCACAGATGGGAACTCTAATAATTATAATAATAATAATAATAATTTTATAATAATAATAATAATAATAATAATAGTAATAATAATAATAATAATAATATTAATACTTAAGCACCATTCTCTACATGAGACGACTCTCTCACATTATTGTAAAACACCAATAGTCAAGTTTCCACAATGTAGGAGATTGAGTGTGAATGTACAATGAACATAGGCCTAGGCGCGCTCATATATATATATATATATATATATATATATATATATATATATATATATATATATATATATATATATATACCAGCGCACCTATAAGCAACGGAAACACGGTCCTAAACTAAAAGAAGCCTCAGGAAACGAGGAATATGTTCGCATTCTCGTCTTGGAGACGAAACGCAGGAGAAGATGAAGACCGAAAGTAAACAAACAACGACGCCATCTATCGGCAGCCGGGCGAACTAACCGAAATGCGAGAGAATCGGGAATATTGAAAAGCTATTGTTTAATTAACTATTTTTTTTTGTTGTTTAAAGTTTTTTTATTTACTTTTTACTCTTCTATCACAGGATAAATCTGTCATCTGGTGCTATGTTGGCTTGTAAGTAAGACGGTTCTATAGCTAAATATATATATATTTATATATATATGTACTCTATGTAGATACTGACGCGTATCCCAATACACTTGTGTATATAGTATATGTATATATTTATACTTTATACATTTGCCTATACATGTTTGTATTTATGCGTGTATACGTGCATACGATGTATATATATACAGTATATATATATAAACAGTATATATCTAAACATATACACGTATGTATGTATACATGCATATATATCTATAGAGGACACTGGTTAAAGCATATACACATTATCTCTACCTAAAGATTATTACTCATCTTTCACAGATCATCATATTTGCAGATAAGTTCACATACATTTTTTTTTGGAAAAATATAATCTTTGAGCTAAAAAGAGGCGGATTATATTTTTTCTTATTGACAATTTGCCATAAAATCGATTTCTCAAAACCGCAATATTCCAAAATATATTTAAATATTTTTTCGAAAGTAAAATGTCATGCCGTAATGTTGTCACAATGGTTTTATTTTTTAATTATTTGAATTTCGTCATTTTCTGACGCATTAATAGTTCATTGCAAGGCCCGCAGAGGACGCGGATAGTCTTAGAAGAATGGGGGAGGGGTGTACTGCAATTATGACGATGTGGCAACTCTTGGACCGGGAATGGAAGGCATCTCTATAACAGATTTGAGGAATCCACAGTAACCCTGACAGGTTTTGTAAGATTTCATAGGGCTAGTTTCTGAACAGTCGATATTAGGCCTACGCAAAGAGATTAAAGACAATAAATTTAATAGATCTAATAAAGTCATATGACATTGGATGACCATTGAAAATTATTATTACAGATTCTAAGACTCAATAATGACTGAAGAAATTCAGTCCTCTAAATATAAGTAATTCAATATGTGACTTTCATAAAATTTATGATTACTGACGAGACCGAAAGATATTCAAGCAAGAAATTAAATGGTCACAAAGCACCATATATATATATATATATATATATATATATATATATATATATATATATATATATATATATATATATATATATATATATATATATATATATATATATATATATATATAAGTATATATAAATATACATATATATATATATATATATATATATATATATATATATATATATATATATATATATATATATATATATATATATATATATATATATATATATATATATATATATATATATCTATATACATATATTTGTGTATATATATACATATATATATATATATATATATATATATATATATATATATATATAGATTAACTCAAAGACCTGAAAGAAAATTAAAGTATATTTTCTTCTGTTGCTTTTCTCATCAGAGTTGGCAGATCGTCAATTTCATATTTGTTCTTATTTTATATAAATGCTCTTTTATGATTCATACAAACAAGTCAGGTAATGGATTTGCGGCAGATTTGCTTTAATCTGAGATGAAAGAGGACACTAATTCTGGTATTAAACTCTGGCGATCATTATTACTAATAATTGGCATTTTCAGGCAATAGGTATTGCCAACTAGGATTTATATAATTTCTTTTTGATATATCTCTTTCACTAACCTTTCTTTGTGAGTTTGTTTTAAACAATTATTAGAATCACTGTAGCAGAAATGTATGTAAATTTAGAAAATATAATATACGAGTCTTTCAGAATAATAGTATTAGTAAACAGCAGGGACCACATTGGATTGATTCTTTGTTTAATGATTTTTTTTTATTCTTTATTGTTGGCTAAAAAATGAATGATCAGTGATAAATCCCATCTGGTTTCATTCTCATTATTGCGTGTAATCAGTAACAAAAATCCCTGAAGGAAAATAATAATAAAATTTAGAACATATCAAAGGAACACCGAACTCCAACACTAGGATTTGTCAGTTGTAGAATCACACTAAAGTGCGGTTTTGGTGTAGTGATTCTCACTGGGATTTTTACCCAGAGGTTTTCGTTCTCACTGAGATTTGCTTGAATTCTTACGGAGTTTTAAGATCACGGTTTAATTTAAATCCAATGTGATACCATGCCTGCTTACAGAAGTGGGTTTCAGTGGATTGATTAGTTCAAAACATCGCGATTTGGCTGGGTGACTAGGTCTAGGCTGCGCCTCAGTGAATTTAGCTTCTGTGGCGCGAGTTATCTCGATTTATTTGCTTTCAGTGCTAAAATTTCAAAATATAACCTGTTCTGATTTATTTTTGAAACTTGCAGGTGATTTTAGGTGATTTTAGGTGACTTTGGGTGAATTTAGTTGCTTGAAAAGTAAAAATATTAAGTGACAAAGTCACTGTGGTGACAAAGGCTCTTTTGTTAGTCCACGAATCCAGTACAGACTTGGTCAATTTCATTGCCAACCTTCATTGCAATTTAGGAGAGAACAAGCAGCAGAAACGAACAGTAAAAAATAAGAATAAAAAAAATAAATACTCCAATTTTCTCTAGATTGCTGTGGATTACTTCAAAAGGACACGAAAAAAAAAGTCATCCTACATCTATCATGATCACGCTCCCGAGACAGCGAAAACATCTCTTAATCTGTACCGACGAAAGCCACAACAGAAACGAGTATTGCTATTTTCTTTTCAATTTGAAATACCAAAAAGTCGTTTTTCTAAAGAGACTCTTATACTCTTATTCCTCCCGTACGTGCGCAAAAACGTACACGTGGCTGTGTAAAAGTGCGTACAGCACATACACACAACACAGGCAGCGCGTAAATGCACACATACTCTGATAAAAGTGTTGAGAATTTTTTTTTTTTTTTTTACATTTTTTCGTCTTCACTGAAGCCTTAATTCTAATGATCACACTTCATTTGTCACAGTCGGAATGTTTTGGGTCCACAGGGACAACTTTTCTAGGCAGAAATGAAAAAGGGAAAACTCTGACACGAGACAAAAAAGCTTATAAGAATGTTTACCGTTCGGTAAACTCCTGCAGAGTTTGGGAGCATTCCTTAAAAACTCGTATATATAAACGAATTTTTTTCCCTTTGTGCGGAACGAAACTTGAACAGACGAAATAAAAAACTATAAGATAATAATCTCCCTTATATCAGGAACCTAATTAACGTTGACTTAAACTGAATTTGTGTAGACTTAACTTAAAAATAATAAGGAATAGGCCTAGCTCTCGACGCTAGCTAGAACTTTTGATTCAAGCGGTGAAGAATTCGCGGCGAAGCCAGTGTTTTTTTTCTTTTTCTGTCCCTGTCGAATCTATAATAAAATTCTGGACCGGGAACTCACAGATATCTGTGTTTTTGTTTTGTTTAAAATACCCTTTGAGGAATCTCTACGGTGTGAGTGTGAGCGTTGAACCCTCTTTCTTTTCTTTTTTCTTTTTCCTTCATTTTGAGCCTTCCCGGGAAGGGAAGCTTCGCAGGGAAGAAGAAATACGAAGGCTAACGACCTTTCCTTTATCCTCAACTGTTGCGGGATCTGTTAGTCTAGGCTCAGTAGGTCTAGAAGTCCAGGAGTTTCTTCTTCTTCTTCTTCTTCTCTAGACTTTCATCCGAGATGGTACCTTCATCTGGAGGCCGTCGTCTTCTTCGTCCTCCCACTCGTCGTCTCTCAAATAAGGAGACTCGCGACCCATTTCGTACTGCTCCTCATCTGCAAAGACGAAGGATGATCAGTTTTCCGTAATTTACCTAATTACGCATCCGGTTCCACGAGCCCCTGAATTCGTTTCGATCGTTTAACTCATTCAAAATGGATCGTGGTTTAAGAGAAGGACTGAAAAACATGATTATTTTAGTTATTGAAAAGTTTATACGCCGATTTGATCTGCATTCTAATGTAGGCCTACCTCAAAAGCCAGTCATTTAGATAACTTAATTCATTCATAATAGATCGTAGTTTAAGAGAGCGACTGGAAAACGAAATTATTTGGACATTTATATAATTATGTGCTTCAAGCCCAAATTAATTTAAACCATTTAACTAATTCAAAATGGATCACAGTTTAAGAAAAGACCTGGAAAACGTAATGATTTGGAGATTTGGATGCTTATATGTTGATTTGATCTGTATTTAATGTAGGCCTACTTCTAGAGCCAGAATTCATATCATTTAACTCATTCAAAATGGATCGTGGTTTAATAGAAAGATTGAAAAACAATTATTTGGTGATTCAAATGTTTAGTATATATTGATTTGACGTAATGTAGGCCTACTTCACAAGCCTGAATTAATTTCGATCGTTTAACTCATTCAAAATGGACCAGGTTTAAAGAGAACGATTGAAAATCATACAGTACAGTAATTATTCTAGTTATTAGTATGTTTATATGTCGATCTGATCTGTATTCTAATGTAGGCCTACTTCACGAGACTGAATTCTTATCGATCGTTTAACTCATTCAAAATGAATCGTCAAGAACTTTCAATTCGTAAACATTGGTCGTTTCACGTCACATAATTAAAATAAAATAAAAAAAGAGGCTTTCCCAAACGTGGAACCTACCGTTGGCGAGAGGAGTCTTGGAGTCGATGGCGTTGAGAGTAGGGTCATGATGCCTCTTTCTGTCCGGTGGGCCCCAATCGTGGCCAGTTCGACATAGCTGCTGAAGTCGCTGTAGAAGAGAGAAATATAGAAATATGTATGTTGATATATATTTAAATACATTTATATAGAATTCGCTATAATTCTGTAATAACTTGGGAGAGTTACATATATATATATATATATATATATATATATATATATATATATATATATATATATATATATATATAAAGCACTGAATCCTTGATAAGTTTGATAACCAGAATTTGATGCACAATTGAAATAAACTGTGATAAATACGATAACATTCTCATAAAAAATAATCTAATCTAGATCTTCAGTTGTGAATGACACTGAAAGCTCAACTTGCACAAAAGAAAAAGTTCTAACAGCTTGATAATCATCTGCAAACTAACTGCTTTCACTTAAGGCTTTCAAAGGACCACTCATGTGAAACAACAGTCTAATTTAGATATTCAGTTATAGGTAACAATGAAAACTTAACTTATTTGAGATATTCTGTTATAGATAACAGTGAAAACTCAACGTTCATCAAGAAAAACCAGTTCTAACAGCTTTATAAACATCTGGAAAAGAACTCTGCTTTCACTTACGGCTTTCAAAGGTCCGCTCTTGTGCAGGATGAGCCAAATGGCGCGAATAGGCACTGCCATGATGCACGAGAAGGAGATAAACCATCCTAGAATGTCCGCCCAAACTGGATACTTGTATTCGCCGTAGGATGAGGGTCTGTAGTCGACGAAAGTGAAGATCAGGATGATCTGTGAACAAGGAAAAAGAAAGACAAGAGACATCACTGCATATTTCAGACTATGTCTATCGCTTTTGTGAGTAAATGTTGCTTCCAAAAGGGAGGATAATTAATAGGATAACAGTTTTTAGGCCTATGATTCTATAATGACAAGGAGGATACATCTGAAAAAAAAAAGAAAGACGAGAGACATCACTAAATGTTTCAGACTAGTTCTATCGCTGTTGTGAGTCAGTGTTGCTTCCAATGGGAGGATAGTTCTTAGGCCACGCTATGGAGAGCCTAGCTATTAAGAAAATAAAGAAGGCTGAGCCTACAGTCTTGCAATATATGCATTAGATAGACCTATCAGAGTCAAGTGAGCTTAGACCTATAGGCCTAAGAAGAGCCCGGCTTATAAAAAAATGAACAAGTCTGAGCCTATAGTATTACAATATATGCCTTAGGCAGACCAGAATCAAGTGAGCCTAGATCCATAGGCCTACGAAAAGACTATAAAAAATAAAGAGGGTTGAGCACTTAATCTTACAATGTATGCTTTAGACCGATCAGGTCAAGTAAGTCTAGACCCATAGACCCATGAAGAACCTGGCTATGAAAAAATACAGATGGCCGAGCTTCTAGACCTAACAGCTTCTGCAAACGAACTTCATAGGTTTAAAATAATAAAGATGGTTAAGCCTCTAGACCTAACAGTTCCTGCAGAAGAACAAACGAACTTCATAGGCCTACTCACAAACACACTGGCCGGGGTGATGTACTTCCAGACGAACTTCCAGTAATAGTAAGGTGGAGGATGGTGACCTAACATTGCTTTGATGTCGTCCATGAAATTGTCGACGCCGTAGACCCACGTCACGGCGATGAGCTGCGGAATACAGGAGGTATATAATTAGGGGTAAATTAGAGAAGGTAATTAGTTGTACTTAGTTGCTGAATTCAGGTGCAGAGCTGAATGGTAGGTTAATGTTTTGTCGGCATTATAGGCCTAAGTATATATATACATGTACTGTATATATATATATATATATATATATATATATATATATATATATATATATATATATATGTATATATATGTATATATATATATATATATATATGTATATATATATATATATATATATATATATATATATATATATATATATATATATATCACCACGTCAAGGAGTTCCTAAAGGAAGCCATTGAACACAAGTATTTTTTTGTTGCAAGAGACCTTGGAAATTAGATCAGAAGAAGAGTTTTAGATCAATAGACAAAGAGGACTATGTTTTTCTCTCTCTCTCTCTCTCTCTCTCTCTCTCTCTCTCTCTCTCTCTCTCTCTCTCTATATATATATATATATATATATATATATATATATATATATATATATATATATATATGAGAGGGATATAGCAGAAACCAGACACTTATCAAACCCTCACCTCTACACAGCCAATCATCAGGGCAGAATAAGTGCCCGAATAATTATCCAGAAGTTGGAGGATGTACATTCCATGCCCAGAACACATGCTAATGCCCAGGGCACAGCCGAGGGCACAGATGGCAACACAAGTCTTCCTGAAAAGGAAAAAGAAGAATATTTAGTAATTGCATATAATATTTTAGTCTTTATTTTAATAAAAAGCTAAATTTTATTTTTTGCTTATAAAGAAAGAAAAGTTCTGCTTTTTAGTTTTCTGAAAAGAAAACTATTGTGCCGGCTTTGTCTGTCCGTCTGCACTTTTTCTGTCCGCCCTCAGATCTTAAAAACTACTGAGGCTAAGGGCTGCAAATTGGTATGTTGATCATCTACACTCCAGTCATCAAAAATACCAAATTGCAGCCCTCTAGCCTCAGTAGTTTTGATTTTATTTCAGGTTAAAGTTAACCATAATCGTGCTTCTGGCAACAACATAAGATAGGCCACCACCGGGCCGTGGTTAAAGATGCATGGGCCGCGGCTCATACAGCATTATACCGAGACCACCGAAAGATAGCTCTAGTTTCGGTGGCCTTGAGTATATGCTGTAGCGGCTGTACAGAAAACTCGATTGCACCGAATAAACTTCGGCTCACTTTTTACTTGTTTTTTTTTTGTTTATCAAATGAGTCTCACTTTTATAGTTCTTGTTTGACCATTTGGCGGTATCAGAGTCTGCCTACTTGTACTGTGTCTTTACAGATAATGTCTCCTTACTTGTAATGTCTCCTTATTTATAAAGTATCCTTACTTGTAAAGTCTCCTTACTTGTAATGTCTCCTTACTTGTGAAGTCTCCTTGTTTGTAAAATCTCCTTCCTTGTAAAGTGTTCTTACTTGTAAAGTCTCCTTACTTGTAATGTCTCCTTACTTGTAAAGTCACCTTACTTGTAAAGCCTTCTTACTTGTAAAGCCTCCTTCCTTCCTTCCTTCCTCGTAATGTCTCCTTACTTGTAAAGTCTCCTTACTTGTAAAGTCTCCTTACATGTAAAGTCTCCTGAATTTTAATATTTCCTTGTAAAATCTCCTTGTAAAGTCTTCTTACTTGTAAAGTCTGTTTGTAAAGTCTACTTACTTATAAAACGTATAATGTCTTCTTACTTGTAAAAGGCCTCCTCACTTAAAAGCCCGTAAAATCTCCTCACTTGTAAAAGTTGTAAAGTCTCCTCACTTATAAAACTTGTCAAGTCTCCTCACTTATAAAACTTGTCAAGTCTCCCCACTTATAAAATTTGTCAAGTCTGCTCGCTTATAAAACTTGTCAAGCCTCCTTACTTGAAAGCTTGTAAAATCGCCTTACTTGTAATGTCTCCTGATGCCCAAGACATCAATGACACAGGTGATGACAGTCTGCACGATGGTGAACTGTGACCCAAGCCCTAAGGTCAGGAGCATCACGAAGAAGAGGCAGGACCACACGGGGGAGAAGGGCAGACGTGCCACTGCCTCTGGGTATGCGATGAATGCCAACCCAGCTCCTGGAAAGAGGTCAGGGAAGAATATGTAGAAGAAGAAGAATGAGAATGAGAAGGAGAAGGATAAGAGGGATATAGTATAATGTTTTTTCTAGACAGTGGGTTATTTATTTATTCATGTTATAATGTTTGGAGGTGTGTATATGTATATGTATATGTATATGTATATGTATATACATTATATATGTTCAAATATATATGTATACATATATATAAATTATACGTATATATATATGTAAATATATATACAATTATATGTATACTGTATATGTATATATATATATATATATATATATATATATATATATACATATATATATATAATTATACACACACATATACATATACATATACATGTTATTGTATACTACTCATTTATGTTATTCATTCACTTGCCTATTCATAACCTTAATTCATCTTCAGTGAATAAACTAATGAATGAATAAATTAAGAAAATCACTGATTCACTGAAAAAGATATACAACCAAGCAATAAAACTTCGCTAAGTAATAAAATAACCTGTGTATTTTCTAAGTCAGTGGTTCTCAAACTGGGGGTAATTACCCCCGTGGGGGTAATGAAGCCGTTTCTTGGGGATAACGAGGCACTTTCTAAATTTTATTTTCTATTAATTACCAAAGAAATAATGCTTTAATTCCAACTTGTAATAAAAGGAACAATGCTTTAATTCTAATTTTTTGTCAAAAGAATACTGCCTGAAATCTAACCTCTTTATTTCTTAAGACTTGAGTAAAAGTAAAATTAATTTCTTACGCATAAATTGCATTAGAAATTAAGCAGTCCAATAGTTTTCTTTCCTCTGTACTATAACTTCACATAACTGAAGAGGAATGGGGTGGGGGTCATGGTGATCTGTCACACCACTGCCCCCGGGGGTAACGATGCCAAAAAATTTGAGAACCACTTGTCTAGGCCAATCCTAAACTGCTTTGTTCCCCCTTAGACTTACCCTGGGCGGCGACCTCCGAAACTGGCACCCCTAGTTCGTGGGCCATGAAGCCCACGATGCCGAAAATTACGAATCCGGAGAAAAAGCTCGTGGAACAGTTGGCCACTGCTATGAAGATTGCGTCCCTGGAGAAGATAGGGAAGAGGAAAGCTAAGATATAATGGTAAGGAAGATGGTGTGTGTGTGTATATATATATATATATATACACACACACACACACACACACACACATATATATATATATATATATATATATATATATATATATATATATATATTTAAATATATATATATATATATATATATATATATATATATATATATATATATATATATTTAAATATATGTATATATACATTTATTTATATATATATATATATATATATATATATATATATGTATATATACATTATATATATATATATAAATATGAATATATGCATATATATGGTTTATATATAAATAAAAAACATATATAGTATGTATATATATACATCTAATTTATTCTCAGATACAAGCACACAACACACACATATCAGCATCTAACGACCTCGGTCAAAAGCACATCTAAAAATAAAATAGAATAGGATTATTGCTTCATAATTTAACTTTCTAAAGAAAGATATATCAGTCACTAACCTTAGACAGTTATTGTTGAACCTGTTGTAAGAGGCCAGAGTTATAAGTCCACCCCAACAAGGGCCCAAGGAGAAGAAGATTTGCATGGCGGCGTCAGCCCAAACCTGAGGAAAAAGAAAGCTGCTCTAAGTATTTTCTGAAATGGTCAAAAGGGAGCCGATATTGCCCAAATATTCCAGAGCCCTGGTGTCGTCTGTCAGTCAATCACATCCAGCACTAATTATTTAGAATTCTCGCAATTCTTCCGTTTTTCCTGGCTCTTATAGTCTTCCACACTTTGCAAGATAGGGTGCATGACAAAGCAATTCACTTCATAACTTTGGGCATCACTGAGCAGCAATGATAAACCAGATTAATGAAAATTTGGGTACAAAGCTAAGCTCTTCGGTACTTTTAGCCATTCTCAGCACTTAATAGAGTGATAATGACGATGTTGGAGAGGTTGGACAGCAATTTGGGAGAAAGGAAGTTAGAATGTAGGTAAAGTAAAAGACTACAAATTGGGTGAAGTTAGGGGCCGAAGGTAAGCTGCCAAGAACCTTTAGGAATCCCTTCAATTCACCACTTCAGGCACACTGACGGCACTATATTCCTATGGGGGAAACAATCAGTTCACCATTTCAGTAGCGCTGACTGCACTATACTCCTATAAGGGCAACAATCCAGTTCACTACTTCAGTAGCACTGACGGCACTATACCCCTATGAGAGCAACAATCCAGTTCACCACTTCAGGTGCACTGAGTACTATACTCCTAAGGGGGCAACAATCAGTTCAGCACTTCAGTAGCACTGACGGCACTATACCCCTATGGAGCAACAATACCAATGATTAGTTACTCTTGACTTACCCTGGCACTGAGCAACTTGCTCCAAACTGGCGTGATGTAAAAGGAGATCCCGTTGGCGCACCCAGGCAGAGTGATAGCCCTGGCGAAGAGTATGATAAGCACCATGTAGGGAAACAGCGCGGTGAAGTACACAGCCTGGGGAAGAAGAATATGAAGCATAAGAAGAAGCATGAAAGAAAGACAGTAATAAAGAAAAACAATGATAATTCGTTCTTACTTCAATCTTGATTTATATTGACTCCGAAGACCTAACCTATCCTAATCTAACCTACTGTAACTTCTACTGACTTGTAATATACACCAGGAATCACTGACTCTTGTGAACAAACTTTAACAGTCTGGTGTGAGCTGTGATGGACCGAAATGAGTCTCAAATCCACCAGAATAAACATTTCAAAAGCAAAGTTGATCAGAGGGCCGTCGAGATATTGCCCAATACTAACTGATAATCGAAACTCTTGTTTGCATTATTTTTATCCTTTCAACTATTGTATAGTTTTCTTGTCTATGCGATGTGTTCAAATTAATGACAATTGAAGCTAACATATACACATTTGAGCTAATTAAATGATGTGTTTTCAACAGCCTGTATGTGTATATATATATATATATATATATATATATATATATATATATATATATATATATATATATATATTAGGCCTACAGAGATATGAAATTTGTTACTTATGCACGAATGACTTCTTACATCTCAAACTATCAAAGTATAAGCCAAAAATATCATAATTTCATATAGAATTTACAAACTTGGGAATAACGTACGCAATAACTCACACATAAGTGTCTGATGCACCTAACTTCTACAAGAGAGTAAATAGGCCTACCTACCTTGCCCATACTCGAGACGCCCTTGAAGAGACCCAGGAAGACTATGACCCAAGATAAGACGAGGCAGAGACACAGGTGCCACTGTAGGCTGTGACCTTCCTCGTCATGAAAGCCCTCAGATATGTCCAACATGAAGTTGCTGGAAAGAGAAATCTCCGAGTTACTGGAGTGGAAAGCCTGAGTTACTGGAAAGGGAATGCAGACAGAAAGTATAGACTTACTGGAATGGAAAGCTGGTGTTACTGGAAAAGGAAGGTAAACAGAGAGTATAATGATACTGGAATGGAAAGATTTAATTACTAGAAATGGAAGGTAAACAGAAAGTATATAGCTAGTGGAATGGAAAGCTGGTGTTACTGGAATGGGAAAGGTAGATAGAAAGTATAAAGTTACTGGAATGGAAAGCTGGACTTGCTGGAAAGGGAAAAGTAAACAGAAAGTATAGAGTTACTGGAATAGAAAGCTGGTGTTGCTGGAAAGGGAAGGTAAACAGAAAGTGTAAAGCTACTGGATGGAAAGCTGGAATTCCTGGAAAGGGAGGGTAAACATAAAGTCTAAAGTTACAGGAATGAAAAGCTGGAATTCCTGGAAAGGGAGGGTAAAGAGAGAGTACAGAGTTACTGGAATGGAAAGCCTGAGTTCCTGGGAAAGGAAGGTAAACGGGAAGTCTAAAGTTACAGAAATGGAAAGCTGGAATTCCTGGAAAGGGAAGGTAAACAGAAAGTATAAAGTTGCTGGAATGAAAAGTTGGAATTCCTGGAAAGGGAAGGTAAACAGAGTTACTGTGACGGAAAGCCTGAGTTACTGGAACGGGAAAGGATATTGCCAATTTTAATCGACAACTGGAAGAATTTAGCAAGTGAAAAAGATATCTTGCAATGTACTCTTATAACAACAATGACTGACATAGATATATAGGCTAGAAAAACGAAACTAAGCAGAATAAACTTTTAGACAAGATTCCAGGATGAAACGTAAATCTTTAACGTCCTTGCTATGTGACCTGAAACTCAGATGTTAACAAGGTGTATTCTTTGCCGAACTGGATCCATCTATGCCTGTAACTTATTATTCATTTGTTAGTCAAGGCAGCTTGTTAATTTATTTTTTCTTTTTTAATAACTGATCTCTTCTTTATGTATTTCTTATTACCTTCTGTTACTTCTTTCAAATGAACACTGTAATATTCTTTGGAAGCTTGAATTTCGAGTCAATGGCCCCTTTGGTGGGCTTATTCCATATGGATGGAGTTCATCTCCTGAATAATAATAATAATAATAATAATAATAATAATAATAATAATAATAATAATAATAATAATAATAATAATAATAAATTAGTTACTTCCTTCAAATGAACACCATATTCAGTGGAAGCTTGAATTTCAAGTCAATGGCCCCTGTGGTGGGCTTGTTCCATATGGATTGGGTTCTTCATCTTCTGAATAATAATAATAATAATAATAATAATAATAATAATAATAATAATAATAATAATAATAATAATAATAATAATAATAATGAAGGACCTACTGGAAGAACTCGTCTGCTGGCATCTTCATGTTCTGGGCTGTCACGTTCAAGTTCTGCCACTCTTCAGGAGTCACTTCGGTCTTGAGGTAACACGTGCCGTTGGGAGCCATCAGCCCTTCGTGGGCTGTGCAGTTCTTGGTGTCGAATCTGAAACCGTAAGTAGTAACTTCAAAATTCAATTTTTATTCCCTGTACTGAGGTATGTCTATATTTCACTGTGTATGTAAGTTAGGAAGTTCACAGACAAATTTATATAGTCATATATCGGTCTATTTTTGTGTCCCATTTGAGTAAGACATTATGAAGAGCTACAAATGTCAGGAGTCGCTTTTTACCACCTGTTCTGAGGTATGTTTGCAAGCCAGTGAATATGTAACTGAAATTTGCTACGTATGTCTGTGTATGTAAGTCAGAATGTTCACAGACATGTTCATGGAGTCATATGTCGGTATATTTTTGTGCCAATTGAATAGGACATTATGAAGAGCTACAAACGATGTCAAAAGTAACTTTTTACCACCTGTTCAGTGGCATGTTTGTATGCTTGGGAATATGTAGTCGAATAGGCTACATGTGACTGTGCATGTAAGTCAGGAAGTCCACATTGGGTAAAGCTGCAAAATCATGTCGTATAAATATACTCCGTAAATATATTTCGTGGGTATGTGATGAAAGTTTGAGTTCATATACCCACGCCAGTCGAAACTCTGGCGATAGAAATGTATTGAGTACTTAGTTAAACTGACACTGAAACTTGAAATAAGCTGATTATAGGTCTAATGGTGGCCGTGGGACCTCAACAGAACAAACCAGGTGTGGAAGGAGAGAGACGGAGGAAGACTGACCTTCGACACGCAGCAGTGTTGTACCAGTGGTCACAGGACTTCCACGGCACGTCGGCGGTGAACGAAGAGAATAGGTAGAAGAAGGCCCAGGCGATGATAACGTTGTAATAGAGGCAGATGAAGAAGGCGATGATGAACATGCCAATCCCTACCCCTTGGAACAGAGGCACTATCTTCCAGATGGTGATGGGTCCTTCCTGGCCATACTGCCCTAGACTCAGTTCGAAGAAGAACAGGGGAACACCGGTGATGAACAGCATCACGACGTAGGGGATCAGGAAGGCGCCTGCAAAAGATAAAAGTCAGTTATTCTCGCACCCAGTCGGGGATAAAGGAGACCTGTGATGAAATCTACAAACAGTCATTCAGTCAGTGATCTGAGACATTTCTGAGAAATCTACAGACAAACAGCCATTCAGTTGGTGAACCGAGACATTTCTGGTGAAATCTACAGCCAAACAGCCATTCAGTCAGTGATCAGAGACATTTCTATTAATATCAACAACCAAACAGCCATCCAGTTATTGGTCTGAGGCATTTCTGATGAAATCTACAGCCAAACAGCCATTCAGTCACTGATCGGAAACATTTATGATGAAATCTACAGCCAAACAGCCATCCAGTCAGTGACCTGAGACATTTCTGATGAAATCTACAGCCAAACAGTCATTCAGTCAGTGATCTGAGACGTTTCTGATGAAACCTACTGCCAAACAGCCATTCATTTAGTGATGTGAGACATTTATGATCAAACTGACAACCAGGTATAGGTTTAATTAGTTATCTAAGACTCCTGCGATGAGCTCAGCTTTTTACTATTATTCATTCAGTAAGCTGAGACAGTAGTGATGAATGCAACGGCCAGTCAGGGAAGAGAAGAGACTTGTTATATAATTGGAAGCTAATTATTCTTCCAGTCAGTCAGGCACGTTGACTGAGACACCAATAGGCCAGTATACTCGTAGTCAGTGAGCTGAAACCCTTGTGGTGAAATTAACGGATAATAAAAACAGCATACTATTAAACTTAAATGAATCCCACTTGGGGAGCCCATACCACTAAACTGGAATGACCAGAAGTGGACCTCACCTCCTCCATTACGATAGCAGAGGTAAGGGAACCTCCAGATGTTGCCCAGGCCCACGGCGAAGGAGAGACAGGACAAGATGAACTCGATCTTGCTGCCCCAGACGCCCCTCTCATCTTCCCCACCAGTGATGGAGATGCTCCTGTCATCGTCTGCTCTGTTGACGGTGATTCGAATCTCGGCCACGTCCGTCTCAAGACCTCCCTTCTGTGGTCGAGAAAAGAAGTGAAATTCATAAGATCTAGACCATTTTGTACTTTTAAACATGGATATTAAAATACTACCTTCTGTTAACAGGACAAGAGGGGAAAAATTCATAAGCTCTAGACCATTTTATTTTTAAACATGGACATAACATACTACTTTGAGAATTGTAAGGATTAACCAAAAAATTGTAAAACTTTGGTGGTGAAACTACTCGTTTTGGACACATCTATGTCTATAGATGAAATGCGAAGAGATTTGTGCTGTGGGGATTATTACAAGAGAGGGTATGTATATGTATATGAATGTACAGTATGTATGTATATATATATGTATAACATGTATATACACACACACAAACATATATATATATATATATATATATACTCGTATATATATATATATATATATATACTGTATATATATATATATATATATATATATATATATATATATATATATATATATATATATATATATATATACAGTGTATGTATATACATCGTTGTTGATAATTTTTCTTGGTAATGCCCTATTCTGCCGCTCTAGAATTTTCTCTACAATCCTTCTCTCTCTCTCTCTCTCTCTCTCTCTCTCTCTCTCTCTCTCTCTCTCTCTCTCTCTCTCTCCATCTCATGAGCTGATTATGCCCATAAATTCTAGAACGAATCTGGCCAACTGAAACGAAGAAATGAACTGCAAATATTTAGAGACACAAAATTTAATAATAATAATAATAATAATAATAATAATAATAATAATAATAATAATAATAATAATAATAATAATAATAATAATAATAAGGATTAACGTGACACGCTTCCTGACCTAAATCGAGGCATTTTCTGGACCGTGACCCAAATAATCTATAATTCGGGCCCGTCGCTAACTCCGAGTTACCCAACGACCCTCTCCAAATCAATAGTCTGCTTTCTCTCTCTCTCTCTCTCTCTCTCTCTCTCTCTCTCTCTCTCTCTCTCTCATTTATATGCTTGTTTATGTATACATGTATTCTCTCCCCCCTCTCTCTCTCTCTCTCTCTCTCTCTCTCTCTCTCTCTTTTACAAGTTTCTTTACACATAGTATTCATTATGAAGGCCTGTATTTAAGATGCTTCAGCCACTTAACCTGATCTAGACAGGTACCGTACATATGTATAAGAAAATTAATCTCTATAATTTCACGGGTTCTATTGAGATTTTATAGAGGTTTCGTGGATGTAAACATACTTCCAAAGTAATATTTTCATTTATTTCTTTATATTTTACATATTTCCAAAAATTATGGGATGTTGAAAGTTCGCATACTATGTGGGAAACACACACAGATTTATATATATATATATATATATATATATATATATATATATATATATATATATACATATACCCATGTGTGTGTAAATGTATTTATGTATATATATATATACATATATATATATATAGGTAAATATATATACATATATATAAATGTGTGTATGGATCTATGTACGGATATATTATGTCTGCTTGCGTCTGTGCTTCTCTGAAGGCGTGAACGAGAGTGAGAGTTCTTTCCATTAGCTACAAAATTTATAGATCCATGCCCTCGTGCGTCCTACTTAGATCCGGCTCACGCAATGCAGAACCAACTCTTACAAAACGGCTTTAGAACAAGAACAGAGGGAATGGAATTGTTATTCCCTTATTCATTTGATTATTTCAACTCATTGTTTTTTCATCACGTCATCCCAATGATAACTGAAAGCGCAGAGTCATCTTTCTTCTAGAAATGAGAGTCAATTTTTAGTTTTCTGTGAAAGAAAACTATTGTGCCGGCTTTGTCCGTCCGCACTTTTTCTGTCCGCCCTCAAATCTTAAAAATCACTGAGGCTAGAGGGCTGCAAATTTTATGTTGATCATCCACCCTCCAATCATCAAACATAGCAAATTGCAGCCCTCTAGTCTCAGTAATTATTTTATTTTATTTAAGGTTAAAGTTAGCCATAATCGTGTATCTGGCAACGATATAGGACAGGCCACCACCGGGCCGCGGCTCATACAGCATTATACCGAGACCACCGAAAGACATCTATTTTCGGTGGCCTTGATTATCTGCTGTGCAGGAAATTCGACTGTGCTGAAGAAACTTCGGCGTATTTTTTACCTCTTTTTTTTTCTTGTTCGCTATTTTCTCTGACCCAATTTTCGTACCAGTCGACAAGCATCCTTTTCAGGATGAGCTGTCTGTTTCTCTCATCAAAAATCTATTGAATATTCTTCTCTTACTTCTTGATGAACACCTTAATATTCTTTGGAAGCTTGAATTTCAAGTCAATAGCACCTGTGGTGGGCTTGTTCCATACTAATAGGGTTTATCTTCTAAATAATAATAATAATAATAATAATAATAATAATAATAATAATAATAATAATAATAATAATAATAATAATAATAATAATAATAAATGTTGAACTAACTGTTTCTTTCATTAAAAATCTGTTACATATTCTATTGGATGTTGAGCTAACTTTTTTCTTTCAATAAAAAATCTACTGAGGATTCTATTTAACCAAATAATATTCACACAAATCTTTCCACCTGAAGCATAATAGTGAGTCTTCGTTTCATTGAGAAAAATTTAGGAAAACAAGAGTAGCTGTTTTTCCCACTTAGAAAAATCAAAGATCAGGTAAAACCAGGGAAAACCAGGACAAAAACCTCTCTCCTGTTCTGGATTTCTTCTGAGACTTAAGAAAACTTGTACAAATGAAATTACACATCCCAGCTAACAGCCTTTGTAGATTTTACGTGAAAATTCTCTGAAGAGTCAGTAGATTTTTGTACCGACTGACGGACTCAAGAACAGCTGGCAGCAACCTGTTAACAAAATTGCTTTACTGAACTTCCGGAATCCAGTAAGTATGTATACCTTCCGTTATTGCACGATCGATATTCATCACGCAAGCAATTTGCAAGTGCTGCTGACACTGTGGCCCGCCTATCGACCTCGTTCTGTGTGTGGGTGTGGGTGTGTGTGTGTATACATCCTCGTGTTGCTCGCCATAGAGGTATAGATCGTGAATGACTTGTGGCATAGAAGTAAAGTGATTCCATTATGTTTGTTGCATAAAATGTACTATAACGATAAACATTTTCTGTACTGTTCTGTACCTGAGCTAGCTGGTTTTTGCTTGCAACACTAAAAGCAAGCCGTTTACAGTGCGTCAGATTTATTACTGCTCAGATTGCTAAGAGTTTATCTTGGCTACAACTAAAATGCGGACTACTTAGTCTAGTGCAGTTGTGAAATCTTCTGATCTTCAAATGTTTAAGCCAAGACCAAATTCATTTCTGCTCTCTGCTGCTGCTGACATCTCCTGAATTTCAGGTGCATCGTTTTTTATATTCCATTCCCTCATATTTATTCATTTATCACATTTTCCTAAAATTTCTATCTCACTCTCTGCAGGCTGATTTTCCTTTGGAGTCCTCTTGGGTTTATAGAAGATAGTTCTAGAACCTATGCCTACACATGTCGATATGTATTTGTTCTACACTTATTTGTCATCTCTATTCCTTTTTTACGTGGGCACATATTAGTGTTTTCTTGTATGTAATGATTTTTGTTACTTAAAAATGCAAGTAATGTTTACGGTAAAGAACCTAGACCTATGCAGGTCGATATGTATTTACTCTGCACTTATATATTGTCTCTATTATTTTTTGTGTAGGCTACATTTGTGTTTTATTACTATTCTTAATGATTCTTGTTATTTAAGAATGGAAGTTACGTTTTCCATTAAGCTTTTCAGTCGGTAAATCTGTTAAACTGAATACGTTTTCTTTCTTTAACGGGTTCGTCCATCGACTCTACGTAAAGAAAACGGAAAAACTTCCTGATGTTCATCGGATGAGCAAGCAGCTTGTAATCTGAGATTTAGCTTCTCTTTATCACACGTGAGCATTCAGTTCTGTAAAAGGTTGTGTTCTAGACTTCCTCTGCGTAAGTGTTTCATATTTTGATTGATAATAACAACAGAAACAGTTCGAAGGAAAGATGAGTTTAAGTTCGATTCTGAGAGCCTGATCATCGTATTGTCGGCCCGCGATCTGAGATTTCTCTTCCTTGTTATTTATCTATTATTTCTCTCTTATCATCCCTTTATCACATGTGAGCATTCAGTTCCATAAAAGCCTTGTTCTTTTTAGACTTTCTCTGTGTGGGTGTCTCACATTTTGAATTGCAATAACAACAAAAATAACTCGAAATACAGACAAGTTTCTAAGTTCGATTTTGAGAGCCGTGTGTACCTCGATAGCATCACAGCGACAGTCATTCATATTTAAAAGCCACTTCGCTGCGTTCGATTCCCTTGAAGAATAATTTAGTCTCGTCTTTCAGTAACATGAAACGAATGGAATTATACCTGGCAGATATCATGATATCATAGTGCTATCATTCAGAGAGAATTAATCTTTACTACGAACGAATGTTCGATTGATTGCATGATTTACGGTTACTAAAACCGGCGTCGCAACGTCCAGCTAATACGAACGAATGTCGACTGTAACTGAAAACAGTTGTCATGCGGGGATTTATCGTTGCGTTGGATTCAAGAAGTTCGTGATAAAATGTCCTTTTTTCTCTGAAGTTTTGCGTCATTTCAGAGAGAAAGAGAGATTATCATTATTATTAAAACGACGTAATCGGTTGCTCTGGACCTATTAGTAAGTACGTTAGTTCGTCTACAGCCTGAAGCCATCATAGAAAAGCTTCCCCGATCCAGACCTATTGATCTAGACCTATTAGAGGTTTAAATCAGTGAATCCTGGTAACCCGATACTTGTACTGGAGTACGTCTTTGTGTTAAGTGCTTTAGAAATCTGATTTATCGTTTATTTACTTCGATTCTTCTCAAAATGGCTTAACCGGTTGCTCTTCGCCTATAGTAACAGAGAGAAACTTCCCCGATCTAGACCTATTGGTCTAGGTTCTAGATTTATTAGAGGTGTTGATCAATGAATACTGGTAACCGGTTACTTGTACTGGAATACGTCTTCATGTTAAATGCTTTATAAGTATACTTTATTGTTTATTTACTTAGATTCTACTCAAAATTGCGTATTCGGTTGTTGTGTGTGTATAAGTAAGTCCGTTAGTTGGTCTGCTGCCTGAAGGTATATCACAGAGAAACTTCCCTGAACTAGACCTATTAGAGGTTGTCCATCTGTGCGTTACGTGGTTTTATGAATCTTCATCGATTTTGTACTTCGATTGTCCTCAAAATGACGTATATTCGGTTGCTCTTGTCCTATAAGCACGTACGCTGATTTGTCAACAGCCTGAAGCCATAGAGAGAAACTTCCCCTATATGGACCTATTGATCTAGACCAATTAGATAGAGTCCGTCTGTGTGTTACGTAGTTATATAAACCTACTTTATAGTTTATCCGCTTCTTCTCAAAATGACTTATTCGGTTGCTCTAAGCTTATAAGTTCGTCCGTTAGTTGGTCTATAGCCTGAAGCCATAGAAAGGAGCTTCCCCGACCTATTGAGTTGAACTATCAGAGAGAGAGGCCGTAGTTTTTAACATCCACTTCATCGTTTTTGTACTACGACCATCCTCAATACGACGTATTCTATAAAGACATTCATATATATGTTCAAGCACCTGACGCTGACGTAACCTGCATAAAACTTCACGGCCAATTCCCCCATATCGACTTTCTGTTCGGCTGTCCCCCGGCACATTCGGTTACCATGACAAC
>NC_089783.1:33269124-33294124 GCF_040412425.1 Macrobrachium rosenbergii | reverse complement strand
TCCAGACAACAGCTAGGACATGGTCAGGAATTACTTGAAATGTCCTTCTCTGGGAAGATTAATGGCCTGACTTCTAAGAAATCTGTGGTAGCTGATGGAAGTTAAGTGTTTCCATACACTGGATTTGTTTGTCATGGTTGCTAATGATGTCATTTTCGTAAATATTTTCTTTCCTTGTTTTCTTGACTCTCTCTCTCTCTCTCTCTCTCTCTTACAGAGTCTTATTCTCTGTCTGTATGTCTGTCTCTCTCATAAACAAGCAAATATATATATACATATATATATATATATATATATATATATATATATATATATATATATATATATATATATATATATATATATAGATAGATAGATAGATAGATAGATAGATAGATAGGTGTGTGTGAGACAGAGAGAGAGAAAAAAAAAATTGATAATCATACATATACAAAATAATATGCTGGTCTTCAGCTTAGCATTCAAAGCTAGCTCGCTCACCCAGACGTCTCACAGGCCTTGTTGTAGACCCTTGCCTCTCATTCAAATCGATATTTCACCGAATCCATTTGTTTCCAGGCCTTAATGTGACTCACTGGTGCTTACAGTGGGATCTTAGGTAGGCTACATGTGCTCCAGGCCCTTAAACCTCAAGGGGTTGAGCCTTTTAAAGGTCAAGTATCTTAGTTATATCTTAGAGGTTTATAAACCTTTCTTGAATTCAAGAGGTGGACCTGGACAGTCAGATTAATAAATTGAAGTTGTTTCATTTTGAGGTTTATAAACTTTTTCTCACCAAGTATACCTTGATTTTCTGAACAATCAGACTAGTAAATTGAAGTTGCCTCATTACAGACTGTATATATACCAGTCATTAGCAGTTGGTTGGAATTCTGATGAATCTTTTAACCAATTCATCTTTGATTTACAATCGATTTAAATAATGGTTCAACATCAGATAGGAATCTAGGTTACTTCAAGATACAACCTTTGTTAATCTTCCTATTAACGCCTTACCTGGCAGACCAGTCCAGTATCATGAGCTTCCAAATTCTCATTAAACACGATCCCTTATGATATGATGAAACCTCTACTCCCTGTTCCCCCTAGTTCCCAGGTTCCCGATTCCCCTGTTCCAGAAATTCCAACAAGCCCGTTCCTGCCTTTGACATTTCCCTCCTGAATTCCCGGGAATATCTATTGGGAATCGTTAGTTTTTCTGATACCGTTTGGGGAAAATTTCGGGTTGCCAATACTCCATTTTCAAGAAGGTTATTTCTGAGATAAACCCTCTCTTTAATGAAATTGGAGATATTCCTTTCCAAAACATGCACTAGGTAATTGAAATATAAATATGAAACAACATTCTTAGATTTCAATTACCTACTGCATTTTTTTTTTTTTTTGGATAGGAATGTCTCCATCTTCACTAACCTTATGATGAGGTGTCACTGATTGACCTTCGCTGCTGCAACGCCAGTTTTGGTATAGAAGAATCAAAGAATAGCGTAATCTCGAAGTAATGATATAATGGATTATTATTATTATTATTATTATTATTATTATTATTATTATTATTATTATTATTATTATTATTATTATTATTATTATTATTCAGTAGATGAAACCTATTCATACAGAGGTCACTGACTTGAAATTTAAGTTTCCAAAGAATATGGTGTTCATTAGGAAGAAGCAAGAGGAAGTAAAGGGAAATACAGAAAGAAGAGATACCACTTATTACAAAAATGAATTAATAAATAGATAAACAGATAAAAATGTATCAGATTCTTTTAATTATCTCTTTCTGTCACTCATTCTGTCTATCCTGCCTGCCTGTTTGCGTCTGTGTCTGTCGCTAGCTCCCTCTCTCTCTCTCTCTCTCTCTCTCTCTCTCTCTCTCTCTCTCTCTCTCTCTCTCTCTCTCTCTCTCTCTCTCTCTCTCGGCTGTCTGTCTGTCTCTGCTTTCTCTCTGTCTGCCTGTCTCTCTCTCACTCTCTCTCGCTCTCCCTCTCTCTCTCTTCCTCTCTCTCTCTCTCTTTCTCTCTCTCTCGCTCTCCCTCACTCTCTGTCTGTCTGTCTCTCTCTCTGAAATTCCATCTTATTCGCATCGCCCCCAATAACTTCCAATGCTCTTCTGCGGCTTGGCGACCGTCCAGTTTCATTTCATACTCGTCTTCTCTCTTTTCTTTTGCGGAAGATGAGAGAGAGACAGAGAGAGGAATTACACGTTTGACGAAGAGAAGAAGATATTGATCTTCATTCGCAGCCTTGGTGACTTGTTCTCTCGCCTCGAATCAAACCTATCAGCAGCTTTTGCCCGCCCCTCTCTCTCTCTCTCTCTCTCTCTCTCTCTCTCTCTCTCTCTCTCTCTCTCTCTCTCTGTACTATTTGACTTGCTAATGAACAACGGGACTGCATGCTGCATCTGGACTGCAACGTGACACCCAGTGATCGTCTTTTAACAATAATGAAAATGAATTCCGTCTTGGGAGTACGATTATGTGGCCTCTCACACCTGGATATCTATTTCTATGTTATGCTAAAAACACAGGCTAGATCTTTAAATCAATATCTGAAGGCGATTTTATGCATAAACGCATATACATACACGTATTGGGTACCGAAATTCGTGTGAATTTATTAAAATCGGTTTTGTGTTAATAATGAAATCGAGTCCAGTCCTGGTAGCACATTTCAGATCGGTCAAGTCATATCTTTAAATCTATACCTGAGAGCGATTTTATGTCTATTCGCATATATAACTGATCTCCTCTTTCTGTATTTCCGGTTTTTCCTGCTGCCTTCTGTTACTTCTTTCGAATGAACACCGGAATATTCTTTGGAAGCTTCTGGAATTTCAAATCAGTGGCCCTTCTTGCGGGCTTGTTCCATGTAAATAAGGTTCAATATCCGAATAATAATAATAATAATAATAATAATAATAATAATAATAATAATAATAATAATAATAATAATGATAATAATAATACCATATTCTCTGGAAGCTTGAATTTCATGTCAATGGCCCCTGTGGGTGGGCCTGTTTCATATAAATGGGGTTCTTCATCTTTTGAATAATAATAATAATAATAATAATAATAATAATAATAATAATAATAATAATAATAATAACACCGTAATATTCTTTGGAAGCTTGGATTTCAAGGCAATGGTCCCTTTGGTGGGCTTGTTCCATATGAATAGGGGTCTTCATAATAATAATAATAATAATAATAATAATAATAATAATAATAATAATAATAATAATAATACGTGTATTGGTCACCGAAATACATATTAAATGATTAAAAATGATTTTGTATAAGACTTCAACGTCTAATTTCCTCTTTTCGATCGACTACCCTGTCCAGGGCCTCTCTCTCTCACTCCCCCTCTCTCTTTCTTCTCTCCTTCTTCTCTCGTCCTCTCAGTGTGTTTACCCTCATCCGGGGCTTATCTCATCAGCGTTTCCCGTTTTTCCACCTGTGCTTCTATCTCCCCCTTCCTCTTCTCCTTCACCACCCCTTCACCAAGTGGGGGTCTGATGAGCACCCCTTCTCAGATTGTAGGAGGAAGGGAAATGGACGGTTTCTGCCTCTGCCTTCCTCCTCGCTCCTTCACCAAGTGGGGATCTGAGCACCCACCCCCCTTCTCTGATTGTTGGAGGTAGGGGAAGGGGAGGAGGGGTTTCTGCCCCTGCTGTTCCCCCTCCCTCATATTCTCTCCGGGACGTGATCAATAACGTTTCCCGTGCGTCCTACCACAGGGCAGGGAGGTAAGGACATTCGCTCACATGCATCCACACAGAAGGAATGCATTAATACACTGCTTGTGGCGACATATGGATATATGGATATGCATGTGTGAAATCACGTATTAAATACACACTAACACGCACACAAACACACACACTCACTGCAAGACGTAGAGATATGCACAATCACACGTGTACCCACACATGTGCACACACAGAAGGCATACATTAATACGCTGATATGTAGGGACATATGGATATACACGTATGAAATCACGTATTAAGCATACACTAACACACACACATACACTCACTGCAAGACATGGAGATATGCACAAGCACACGTATGCATACAAAAGCACAAACGCAAAGACAGGAGACACAGACACATTGCTAATGTGGACATATGGATACACAGGTATAAAATCACATATTAAATATACACTAACACAAACACATACACACAAACACTCACACACACTGCAAGACATGGATCTTAAGAATCCACACTAGCACTCAAGCAAAAGATAAGCACGAGCACACATGCACATACAAAAACACACACACAAACTCAAAGACCGGAGACACACTCACATACATAGCCAGGAGAAATACACACTCACAAACGGAAGGCACATATAAACACGTACATAATTTTCATATGTGTACGACAGACAATCTCAGAGAAAGTATTATTATTATTATTATTATTATTATTATTATTATTATTATTATTATTATTCAGAAGATGAACACCAGCACACAGACGCACATACACTCACATACACTACGACGCTCAAATGTAGGAAAACAAACGTACACACAGGAACTGGTATAGAAGGATGGAGGGTGGTGAGGGGTCAGAGAGAGAGAGATATAGTGCAAGTTTCAAGGTCTTTCTCTTCAGCCTTCCTAACCTGTGCCAACTATCGATCTTCCTCTAGCCAGCTACCATGATTCTCTCTCTCTCTCTCTCTCTCTCTCTCTCTCTCTCTCTCTCTCTCTCTCTCTCTCCACACAAGCTCGTAAATCAATTTTACAATGCGGTTATGTATCTCATTAAAATCTCTTGTGATTTCTCTCAGTCTGTCAGTCCGTCTCTCTCTCTCTCTCTCTCTCTCTCTCTCTCTCTCTCTCTCTCTCTCACACACACAAGCGCGCAATTATTTTTATAATTCGGTTAAATTCTGTGTCATTAAAATCAATTGTGATTTCTCTCTCTCTCTCTCTCTCTCTCTCTCTCTCCTTGACTTATATCCCTCCTCTGCTGGTTTCCCAGAGCAATTCTTTTCATTTCACGCCTCATTTCCGACTCTTTCAAACCTAGTGGTGTTCCTCATTTTACTGTACCTCTGTTCCTATTTATAGCGCAGTCTCGGCGGCTATTGTTCCATGAGGTATTGTTTCTCCAGATTTCGGGCGCAACTTTTAACGGGAAGCCTTCCTGTCGGGGATGGCTTATCTGAATTACGTTGATTTCGTGAATTTAACTGATTCTGTATTGAAAGGTTTATCTTCCATTATCTAAATACGCTGATTTATCTCGTGAATTTACCTGATTCTTTATTGAAATATTTATCTTCCATTATCTAAATACGTTGATTTATCTCGTGAATTTACCTGATTTTTTATTGAAATATTTATCTTCCATTATCTAAATACGTTGATTTATCTTGTGAATTCACTCGATTCCTGATTCTTTATTGAAATGTTTATCTTCCATTATCTAAATTCGCTGATTTATCTCGTGAATTCACTTGATTCCTGTTTTTTTTATTGAAATGTTTACCTTCCATTATCTAAATTCGTTGATTTATCTCGTAAATTCAATCGATTCCTGATTCTTTATTGAAATGTTTACCTTCCATTATCCAAATACGTTGATTTAGCTCGTGAATTTACCTGAGTCTTTATTGAAATATTTATCTTCCGTTATCTAAATACGTTGATTTTTCTTGTGAATTCACTCGATTCCTGATTCTTTATTGAAATGATTACCTTCCATTATCTAAATAAGTCGATTTATCTCGTGAATTTATCTGATTCTTTATTGAAATATTTATCTTCCATTATCTAAATATGTTGATTTATCTCGTGAATTCATTCGATTCTTGATTCTTTATTGAAGAGTTTATCTTCCATTATCTAAACACGTTGACTTATCTTGTAAATTTATTTGATTCTTTACTGAAATTTTTATCTTCCTTGAGCTAAATTCGTTGATGTATTTCATGAATTTACCTGATTCTTTATTAAAATGTTTATCTTCCATTCTCTAAATACGTTGATTTATCTTTTGAATTTACCTGATTCTTTATTGAAATGTTTATCTTCCATTATCTAAGCACGTTGATTTATCTCGTGAATTCAGTCGAGTCTTGATTCTTTACTGAAATGTCTATCTTCCATTATCTAAATACGTTGATTTATCTTGTGAATTTACCTGATTCTTTATTGAAATATTTATTTTCCATTATCTAAATACGTCGATTTATCTCGTGAATTTACCTGATTCTTTATTGAAATGTTTACCTTCCATTATCTGAATACGTTGATTTATCTCTTGAATTTACCTGATTTTTTATTGAAAGGTTTACCTTCCATTATCTAAATACGTTGATTTATCTCGTGAATTTACCTGATTCTCTAATGAAACATTTATCTTTCTTTATCTAAATACGTTGATTTATTTCGTGAATTACCTGATTGTCTATTGAAATGTTTATCTTTCTTTGTCGAAATACGCTGATTTGTCTCGTGAATTCACTCGATTCTTTATTGAAATCGTTTATTTTTCAGTTATATGTTTCGCACACTTTCTCAATGACGGTGGTTTGTGCCAGATATAACACGTGAGCAACTGGAAATATATGGAAAAAGAAGTCTTCAGTTTTGCCCTTTGAAGCATATTTCATAGAATTACAGTAAGTTTCGTCTATTGTGACCCTAGGCCTACTTTCGGTGGCGAAATGACGGCCCAAGAGATCCGTTACCTACGGAGACGAAAGTATTATATTACAAAATAAATCACGTGCACTGTAATTTATATTACGAGCTCTTAAAACAGAAATTAAAATCTGTTAATAATAATAGTTATTTACCCTTGGATGAACAGTTACGAAGACAAAAATATACATTACAATATCAGTTGCAAATAATGTAATTTCTACTATGGACTTTTAAAACAAAAGTGACAGCCTGTTAATAATGATAATTATTTATCCTTGGATGAACAAACAAAAAAAAAAGTAGTACATAACTCTACGGTGTCCAATACCCACGTTTCACTTAGTTGTGAGTTCCTGGATCTTGGGTTCAAATATTCGCGTTAGATATGATGATATTATGCGAGGGGGGAGGGAAATTACGGATACTGGTGGAAGGGACATGAGATTGATTAGTTGGAGAGAGAGAGAGAGAGAGAGAGAGATTAGTCACAATGCTATTTAAAATACATTATTATTATTATCATTATTATTATTATTATTATTATTATTATTATTATTATTATTCATGTAACAGAGTTAACCAGACCATAAAATAGTTGAAAATCCTTCCACAAAATCAAAAAATAAAAAATAAATGAAGAATCAGATTACAGACATACGACAGCTCTTCAAAAAGGGAATGACAACTTCAAGATAATCGCTTCATGACATTTTGTATAAGAGAATTACTTTCAAAAGCAGATTAAATAAGGCAGACAGGACAAGAGAATGTATGTTATCTTCACTTGACGTCAGAACCGTGGAGCAATTTTCTAATTACGTAATAACCCCAGTCAAGCTTTGATGTTGTCAGATGTATGACGAGTCTCAAAAAGATTAAAGCCACGACAAAGCTTAGGCCTCTCTCGTAATGCGGGGTTTACTGTAATGAAAGGCTACATTTACATTTATGTATATGTGAATGAAGCTTCACAGTATGTATTTGTATATATATACGTGGCTGTATGTATCTCTTTATGTAGGCCAATAAGAAAGAGGGAGAGCGCCTAGACATTGCTCGTACGCGCGCGCGAGAGAGAGACAGAAACTGATGCCAAAATCATTCCAATTCCAGGATTTGAGAGAGAGAGAGAGAGAGAGAGAGAGAGAGAGAGAGAGAGAGAGAGAGAGAAGCCATATAAGGCAGGAATATTAGAAGAGTTAGGATAGGATGGCTAACTGTTTCTCACAGAGAGAGAGAGAGAGAGAGAGAGAGAGAGAGAGAGAGAGAGAGAGAGAGAGAGAGAGAGAGAGAGAGATGTGGCGACCTACTTCACTTCCAGGAGGGGCCTCATTCGTCTCTCTGACAATTCCAGTTCTTAACCAGATCAGACCAGCTCGTGTAGAAGCTCAGAATGCTCCGTAGCATCGTTGCAAAATTGCCATTTCGAATAGGTCTAGAGCTGAATGCTCCTTTACGCGTCTTGCAATATAACTTTTACGGTGTTACGGATGTTCATTGCTAGTGTGACCTGATCCCACTGGGAATAAATGACTTCAGTTTTATAATAAATCGTAGAAAATGCTTCGTTTTCCCCGGGTAAATTGAAGTCACATGCATTAGCTCTTGAGTGACTTCTCAGTGACGGGAATAAATGACCTCAGTTTTAAAATAAAACGTAAAGCATTCTTCGTTTTCCTGGATACACTGAAGCCACACTCTCGTGTGTCTTCTCAGAAACGTACAAAAACATTTGCAGTTTTAGCACGAAAAGATAAAACACTTCCTTTATCGTTGCAAAAAAAAAAAAAAGGATGGATGGATGGAATATAAAATTTAGGTCAAAGGCCAAGCACTGGGACCTATGAGGTCATTCAGCGCTGAAAAGGAAACTGAGAGTGAAAAGGTTTGAAAGGCGTAAGAGTGGGGGGGGGGGAACCCTAGCAATTGTTAGGAGAGGGTTAAGGAAAGTAAGCTGGAAGAAAGAGAATATGAACGGAAGTGCATTAAAAGGAATGAAAGGGGTTTCATATAGGGACCGAAAAGACGCTGCAAAGAACCTTAAGTAGTGCCCACAGTGCACCGCATGAGAAGCATTGACGGCACTAACCCCCTACGGGAGTTGCAAAAAAGTAACCTCGTGTTGTATGTTTTACGTGAATTCAACCCTACCACAGTTATAGCAAACTTCTCTTTACCTTTGGTTCATTTGAAAGCACACGCTCCCAAGCTTGCGTGACGTGACACGGGAACGGACAAGCGAGCGACTTCGCATTTGCCAATAACGTAGAGGAATATCGGACAGCTGGCAAGATGCTAACATATCACAAAAAAAAAAAAAAAAAATCGTGGCACGTGTCCAAGTTAACCGATACCGCGGCAAAAGGTTAACGCTCAGCGGGGGCTGAGTCTTCCCCTTACCAGCGTCTAGACCAGAGTGAAATGCGACGGCTGGTATTTGTGTGTGTGTGTGTGTGTGTGTATCTGTGTGTGCGTCTGTGAGGCAAACACGCCGAATGTATATTTCACTATGCAGGTCTCGGGAAAAATTATCTTTGTTGTGCAGGTCTCGGGGGGAATGTATCTGTTGTTATGTCGGTCTCTGGAAATATATTTCGTTATGTCGGTCTCAGGAAATATGTCTTTCGTTATACAAGTCTCGGGAAATATATCTTTCGTTATGTAGGTCTTTGGAACAATATTTTTCGTTATGTAGGTCTCGGGAAGGAAATATATCTGTCGTTATGTAGGTCTCGGGAGGGAAATGTATCTGTCGTTATGTAGGTCTCGGGAAGGAAATATATCTTTCGTTATGTAGGTCTCGGGAAATATGTCTTTCGTTATACAGGTCTCTGGAAATATATCTTTCGTTATGTAGGTCTTTGGAACAATATTTTTCGTTATGTAGGTCTCGGGAAGGAAACATATCTGTCGTTATGTAGGTCTCGGGAAATATATCTTTCGTTATGTAGGTCTCGGGAAATATATCTTTCATTATGCAGGTCTCTGGAAATATATCTTTCGTTATGTAGGTCTTTGGAACAATATTTTTCGTTATGTAGGTCTCGGGAAGGAAACATATCTGTCGATATGTCTGTCTCTGGAAATATATCTTTCGTTATATAGGTCTCGGGAAATATGTCTTTCGTTATACAGGTCTCGGGAAATATATCTTTCGTTATGTAGGTCTTTGGAACAATATTTTTCGTTAAGTAGGTCTCGGGAAGAAAATATATCTGTCGTTATGTCGGTCTCGGGAAATATATCTTTCGTTATGTAGGTCTCGGGAAATATATCTTTCATTATGCAGGCCTCGAGAAATATATCTGTCGTTCTGTAGGTTTCTGGAAAAATATCTTCAGCTAAGCCGATCTCGGGGAAAAATATCTTTCGTTATGCAGGAATCGGGAAATGTATCTGTCGTTATGTAGGTCTCGGGAAATATATCTGGCATTATGCAGGCCTCGGGGAATATAGCTTTCCTTATACAAACCTCGGTAAACATACCTGTCATTATGCAGACCTGGGGAAGTATATCTGTTGTTATTCAGGCCTCGGGAAATATATCTGTTGTTATTCAGGCCTCGGGAAATATATCTGTTGTTATTCAGGCCTCGGGAAATATATCTGTCGTTATTCAGGCCTCGGGAAATACTGTACAGTATATCTTTCGTTATGCGAAAGTGATGTTATTAGTCGCATCTGTCAAGTCTGATGCATGAAAGAAAAGCACTGTCTCAGTCTTATATGCTTCTCATCGACATCTTACATTTCGTTGTAACTATGGCGAGTTATTCGTTTGTGTCTGTTTTTGTCTGTGTATGTGTGCGCGTGCGCAGTACATACATATGTAAGCACAAGAGAGGAAGGGAGGAGGGGTGGCGTCACATGTGTCCCTCGGGAACAGTCGGGATAAAGGAATGTTCAAAAGCAGTATTTTTGCAACAGTTGAATATTAATATAATTGACTGTTTGTCAATACTAGATTTTACATTAACGGATGTTCAGTTTCCCATGGATTTTTCTGAAAATCTATTATTATAAATAAGCGCCACGTATTGTTATTAACATGGCACAATAAAGAAATGCTGAAAACATCAAAGCGTCTAATTGAAATCAATTCCCAGTGACACAGAGTGACGTCGGTTGTAAAAGTATTGTTGATGGGAGCTCGTCGTTCTGCATTGCACTCAGAAATATTTATATTGATTGTTAAATCTTTGTATCTATTTTTGTTGTTACTGTTTCGTTTGGTCTGTTAGGGCATGTATTTTATGTTTCTCTTAGCTCTTTTTCTGATAACGCATGAACATTCTCTTCATTTGAAACATGCTTTTGCTATGTAATTGCAACATTCACAATGCCCTCTCTTCACTTCTAGAATTCTTCGCAATTTTTGGGTAAATTTGTCACTACAAAGCCTTAGATCCAAATGAAAGAACATGAAGAAATTCTGACGTGCGTAGCTGGATTCGAACCCACATCCGGAGTATCAGAACGAGGTGGCGTTACCGACCTAACCACGAGAAGGGCAGTTCTAAGGCCTTGTAGTGACCTGCGTATCCAAAAAAGTGTGTAGAAATAGAGAATTTAAGAGTGTAATTGGAACTTCAGAAGTTCAAGCGAAGTTGCAGTGCATTACTATCCTAATACAATTCAACTTGTATTTTATGATTTACTGACATTTTTATTTATTTATTAATTTGTTAATTTATCTGTTTTGCTAATAACTGATCTCTTTCTGTATTTCCCATTACTTTCTGTTACTTCTTTCTAATGAACACCATATTCTTTGGAAGCTTGAATTTCCAGTCATTGGCCCCTGTGGGTTTGTTCCACATGAATAAGGTTTATTTTCTAAATAATAATAATAATAATAATAATAATAATAATAATAATAATAATAATAATAATAATAATAATAATAATAATAATAATAATAATCCAGTAAAAAATGACCAGTAGATTCTGTACATATGTCTTTAATAATTTAATGGTCCATTTTGGCTTACTGCATTTGTATATATACCCATTTTAAACATTAGAATAACATTTTACTCAATTATAAAAATTTCGATAATTATGGCATGTCCTGGATCGGTAAAACTTCAACTTTCTTCCAAGAAATTTATGGTAAGGACGATGGGCCAGTCAACATCATACCCCCGTGTAGCCCAGACCCGCAGAGGACTAGAAGAGAATAGACAGTCTTGAGCCTTTGGTTTCGAAGGAAAAGCCTTAGAATAGTTCACCAAAGACTGATAGGGCTGTTGATAGAGTTGACAGAAGACCCAGGAAATAGGTTCAAGACTTTGATCAAACCAGTTGTAAATTTGATGTATCTTATGCCTTTAGCGATATTGTGTGTAAAATTTTTGAATGTATGAAGAAGTCATGTAACCAATAGTGAGTTAGTTGTCTGTTTCCTCATGTTCTTCGTCAGTATTTTATATATATCTCCTTTCTTTCTTCGAATCCTCAGCTGAAAACCCTTATGGACTGTAGAGTCAACAGACTTATACAAACCCAAGAGGGCTTTATGGAAAAAATCAGCCTGCACAGAGAGAGAGAGAGAGAGAGAGAGAGAGAGAGAGAGAGAGAGAGAGAGAGAGAGAGAGAGAGAGAGAGAGAGACGTTAAAGGAAAAGGCTATAAATAAATAAATAGATAAAAGGGGAAAGAATATAAAGACCGATACACCTGAAATTCAGGAGAAGTCAACAGCAGCAGCAGAGAGCAGGAATGAATTTGCTCCTCGCTTCACCATCTGGAGAGCAGGGGATTTCAGAACTGCACTGGGCAGACTGTTCCATATTTTAGTGAAGAAATCAGTAAAATGCTAAAAATATTTAATGAACAGTTTTTTTTTTAGATCTCTTTCAGTGTTCAGAAAAATCCAGAATGGCAACCCTGTCAGGTGACCTACGATATCAAAATTTGCAAATCATACGTTCGTTTGTACAGATACGATAGTGTTAGATTTAATTAAATTTAAAGTTCCATTAAATTTCATTCCCAAGGATTTGCTTTAGATCTATTAAAAAGTCGGGCCTTATGATAATAATAATAATAATAATAATAATAATAATAATAATAATAATAATAATAATAATAATAATAATAATAATAATATTTCAGAATGCAAACTCAAGGGCACCTAGGCGGCCATTCTGTTTAATAATAATAATAATAATAATAATAATAATAATAATAATAATAATAATAATAATAATAATAATAATAATAATAATAATAATAACCATGTTCCTTCTTTACAGTATGACTACAAACCTACCTTCATTGATCTTTATTAATATTAATTTATATTTGTAATTAATTATCATATATACCGAATGAAAACTTATTGTAGGGATTAGAAATCTATATAGACAGAGTAAAAGCAATGTGAACATTTTGTGAGGCTTAGAAAAGCCGTGATAAAGGTCATGATTGTGTCTGTGCCGGTGACAGAGAGCTGTACAATAAAGTATTGATATACAGTGCTTGCAGACGCAGATATATATATATATATATATATATATATATATATATATATATATATATATATATATATATATATATATATATATATATATATAAATAATGTAATTGTAATAACCACAATGCCCTCTTTCATCTTCTCGATTCTTCACACGTCTTTTGGATGCGCTTGTCACTACGAAGCCTTAGATCCAAATGCAAGAATGTCAAGTAGTTCTGACGCCTGTAGCAGGATTCGATCCCGCATCCAGAGTATCAGAACGAGGTCGCGTTACCAACCTCACCACGAGAAAGATTTGTGGTTAATACGAATACATTAGTATCTTGTAAAAATGACTAGTAGATTCTATCTATATATATAAGTGTGTGTGTATATATATATAAAAATTTGAATGTATACATATATATTATATATATATATGGATATATATTATAATTTTGTGTGTATATACATATATATATACAGTATATATGTATATATAGATATGAATATTTATATATATATATATATATATATATATATATATATATATATATATATATATATATATATATATATATATATATATATCACACATTACCACAGGTAAAAAATAAGAGACAGGGTGTAGGTCCTGACCGGTTTCGACTTTATTTCAAGCCATTGACGAAGGACAGATACAGAGTATTATAAGTCACAAATATATATACTACAGGAACAGCACTGACAAACATACACAACCGTTAGAGACTACATATCCACCCACAGGCCGGTGTCAAGGTAGGAGTGGCCTTCAAAACTCATTTGGCTAAAAATCACAATATACTCTCAAGGGACAATACTGATAAACATATCGACTATATTGTGATTTTTATCCAAATGCGTTTTGAAGGCCACTCCTACCTTGACACCGGCCTGTGGGTGGATATGTAGTCTCTAACGGGTGTGTATGTTCGTCAGTACTGTTCCTGTAGTATATATATTTGTGACTTCTAATACTCTGTATCAATCCTTCGCCAATGGCTTGAAAATAAAGTCGGAACCGGTCAGGACCTAAACCCCGTCTCTTATTTTTCACCTGTGGTGATGTGTGATAAATGCATCACGTACAAAAGTGATTATAATCATATACAGTATATATATATATATATATATATATATATATATATATATATATATATATATATATATACATATATATATATATATACATATATATACATAAATATATACAGTATATATGTGTGTGTATGTATATATATTTGTATCCTAATCACTAACACACTACCACTACCTTAAACAAGAAGCGGTGCTTAACCAACTCGCAACAAGAGAGGCAAAGAGAAACGTGTGGTGCAAAAAAAAAAAAAAATAATCGAGTCTCAATAAAAGACCAAAAGAATAGAAAAATACAAGAAAACAAACGGACAAACAAAAAATAAGAATAAACTGTGCGCAAGGACAATCCTCCTTCTCGTAAAGTCTCGGTGTCTTTGCTCCAGGGAGGAAAAGACGGAGAGGAAAAAATTGTCCTCTTAGAAAAAAATTCCGTTGGATAATTTCGTACCTTTTCTTCTTTCGCCTCCGGCACACTGGAGGGCTGTGGATCTTCCTTCGGGAGGAGAAAGTGAGGAAAACGTCTTTATCATCTGGTTGAACTGGGGTGTAAGGACGGACATTTTGTGCGATTTCCTTAGAGGAGTATGAGTGTGTGTGTGTATAAATATATTTATGTATGTATATATATAAAACTATATATATATATATATATATATATATATATATATATATATATATATATATATATATATAACTGTATAACTATATATATATATATATATATATATATATATATATATATATATATATATATATATATATATATATATATATATATATATATATATGTATGTATATTATATATATAATATATCTCTATATATATAATATATATATATATATATATATATATATATACATGCGTACGTATATATGTATGTATGTTACCTTCTAAGTATACCTTTTAAGTACACCATATTCATGCATAATTACAAAGTACTCAGACCTTTTCCCAGTACTCAAAAATACCAGTTACAAGATGATAAAATAATTTTCTACAATGTACAAGTAAATCTATACCATGCACTTATTATATAGCAATACTGACTAGGTTACTAGGGCATAGATTATTAGGATATTATATGGGAATTATCAGGGAGGTTGTCATGCTACCAAAACCACATTGTACAATACATTACAAAAGCAAAATAAAACACATATAGTCTAGGAATGCCTAGAGGAGCCTGGAACTGATCTCTCTCTCTCTCTCTCTCTCTCTCTCTCTCTCTCTCTCTCTCTCTCTCTCATGAAAATATGTTCATATTTTTCTTTTCTCAAGTCATTCAGTCATGATAACGACACATATTGGACAAACAGAGCAGCAATAGAGCTCAACTTCTCTCTCTCTCTCTCTCTCTCTCTCTCTCTCTCTCTCTCTCTCTCTCTCTCTCTCTCATGAAAATATGTTCACATTTTTTTCTTTCTTTATTTCCCGTATTGATAACAACATATTTAGGACAAACTGAGCAGCATTTCAACTCAACTTGTAGTGTAGCTAAATTATTTGCAAAAGAATCCATTTCTTGCTTTGGTGGACTAGAAAGTAATTCGTTTCGTCGATCTTCATACAAGGTTGAATATGTCTCCAGTCGTGGTCCTGTTGTGTTTCGCAGTTTCGAAATTTTAATCTTTAAAGTTATTATTATAATTATCATTATTACTGCTACTTATGGAGGCTGTTTTCTAATTGTATTGAATTAAATTGAATTGAATAGAGAATTTAGGCCAAAGACCAAGCACTGAGACCCATGAGGAAATTCAGCGCTGAAACGGAAATTGACAGTAAAAGATTTTAAAGGTGTAACGGGAGGAAAACCTCGCAGTCGCACTATGAATCAATTGTTAGGGAGGGTGGAAAGTAAGATGGAAGAAAGAGAATGTGAAAGGAGGTACAGTAAAAGGAACGAAAGGGGTTGCAGCTAGGGGCCGAATCACGCTGCAAAGAACCTTAAGTAATGCCTACAGTGCACCGCATGAGGTGCACTGACGGCACTACCCCCTTACGGAAGCTAACTGTGAGGAGACTCTTGGAGATAAAAATATGTTGTAGGTTTCAGTCACATGTTGTAGATCGTGGATATTTTGAGTCCATGTTTTCACAGACAACACGGAAAGACCAGTCAGATACCATTAATTAAGGAAGGCTTATCCCTCCAGGGTCTTAAACCCTTCTTCTTTGCTAACCTTCTCCTCAGAAGGTTTCACCTCTGTGTTCCTAGATAATCCTTCAGAAACAACACTGCCGATTATATTCCATCTAGCCGTGGAGGAGATTTGTCCCACATGGTGAAATGGCCCTACTAAACTGGAGTAGCACGAGGCCTAAAAAACAGTTACAAACTGCAGAAACTCTCTCCAACCATCATGTAGCGAGTGACACTGATACTCTTGTGAAAATTTTCAGAGCTGTAGCATCACTGGAAAGGTAAGTCCCACCTACAAAGGACGTCCTCAATGATCTGACATGTCAAGTATCAAGTTCTGACATAGGCCTGCCCAGCTTTCTTCCAAATTTCCATCAATGGCACTTCTTTTCTCATAATGCTCTCAGTTTGCACCTGCTTGCATAGGTCTAGAGGGAGCAAGCTCAGATTTGATTGTCAGTTGCTGGACAGAGAGTACTACAAGAACCTCCTACTTCATGTCTTAAATGGCACTTACTGGGCAACATTACAGAAGTCCAGATCCAAGACTACACCCTGAGTCACCTGCAAATAAGCCCAGATAGGTGATGCTACAGAAGTCCACATCTACTGTAGAACTACACTTCCCAAGTGATCTGGAAGTAAATCCAGACCTAACCCAAAATGGCAGATCTGAAGACCAGAAGAATGTATTCCTTCCCATTGAACTTTTCTCCCTGCCAGACACTGAGATAATCCCCACACAGACAACAGACAAGAGAGAACTGGCCCACAAAAGCCAAGTTAAGTACAATTAGACACAGAACAGGTCTGTGTAAAAGGACAGTTAGCGAGAGTTAGTTCAGTAAGATGGAAGTAAAATGCTGTGCAGGTAATGTAAAGGTACTAAAATAATTGAATTTCGTCACTGGGAAGTAGTTAAGAGATTCTTATCAGTGTGGAATTATTCCAAAAATGCTAAAGTTTTTGTTACTGAGGTAGAATTCCACTGCTGTTTTTGAATAAGTGTAGAAATAATCCACTGTTCTTATTGTGAAAAGTTTCTGTCAATGACGTAGAATTACACTGCTATTTTGAAGCAGTGTAAAGTAATCGACTGTTGTGTAAAGTGCCACCTAAGTGAAATAATATTCCATTCTGGTTACAAATTGTGTATTTATAAGTAAATATCTTTGAGTAATTCTCTAAGTGAAAGATTGTGCCTGATAGCAGGTGACTGTTGCGTGCCTGACTGACATAAATTCTCTGGCCACGGTCGATGTGAGGCTAGGAATAGATTTCCGAAAATAAGTCAATATGGCCTTGTCAGTTACTGTTTGCATTTAATTGTTGCAATCTACATTAGTGCATTCAAAATGTAGAGTTACTTAACCATACTTAAGTTCTTCCCTTTGATATAAAGTAAAAGAAAGTTCTCACGTGTCAGTGAAACTTTTAATGTTGGTATAATCTTCAACTGAATGGCATTGTATTTTGCTCCTTAGATCTTGTGTCACGCACTGCATGCTCGTACAGTTTGAGAGAGAGAGAGAGAGAGAGAGAGAGAGAGAGAGAGAGAGAGAGAGAGAGAGAGAGAGAGAGAGAATTCTAGTCTCATTTAAGAATCTGATTGATTTCGTGGTCAAAGAAATAATGTGAATAACATTCAGAAAAAAATAATTTTTTGTCTGGTAATTACTGCAGTCATTTGTGTACTGCTGCATATAATTTTGCGTTTCATGTTTTCATTATTCATTTTGAATACCTTTTGCTGTGTTTTATTGCTTTAATTTGTGTTAATGTCATTATTCTTGTAAAGTTTATATCAATTCAGCGTTAACTTCCGTGAATAAAATTGTGAAACTATTAAAGTGTGACATCCACTGATATTATTCAAGTCCTTAGTCTATCCTGAAGTAGTATTTCTGAGCCTCAGACTGGTGTTTCAAAGGAAAGAATCTGGAAGTTTAAAGGGATCAGAAACTTAGACATCTAAGACAGGTTTTGGCTGAGAAAAATGCAATTCAGTATTTACAAGCTTGCCCAGGTCTATGGAATTGCGAAGCCCCTAACAGGCACTTGTGTAAATAGACTAATTCTGACTGGTATGTCAAATATTGTGCTCTGGTTACCCTGGAAGGTAGATCTCTTTTATCTGAAGCGAAATGGTTACATGTTATTAGTTGCATTATTAGTTACAGTAGTCAATAAGGCTTTTTTCCTTCAATAAGCCTTTTTTTCTGTGCGAGTCTACCAGGTTAGTTCTCGATCCTATATAGGCCTATAATTTTCAGCACTCAGCATAAGACATAACAGGGATAATGACTGAGAGAACTAACTCCACATGAACATGAGGCATAAACGAAGCACTGTACTGACTGTATGAACAATGAGACCTGAACCAAGCTCAATTCTAACTCTACACGAAAACTGAGACCTAAACTAAGCACTTTTCTGACTCTATACGAAATTGAGGCCTAAACTGCTCTGTTCTAGCTCTCCACGAGCAGTGAGACCTAAACTAAGCTGTGTTCTGACCCTCCATGAACAACAAAACCTAAACTAAGCACTGTTCTGACTCTCCACGAACAATGAGACCTAAACTAAGCACTGTTCTGCCTCTCCACGAACAGTGAGACCTAAAATAAGTACTGTTCTGACCCTTCATGTACAATGAGACTTAAACTAAGCACTGTTCTGCCTCTCTACGAACAGTGAGACCTAAAATAAGCACTGTTCTGACCCTTCATGAACAATGAAACCTAAACTAAGCACAGTTTTGACTCTCCATGAACAGCGAGACCTAAAATAAGCACTGTTCTGACACTCCATGAACAATGAGACCTAAACTAAGCACTGTTATGGCCCTCCATGAACAGTGAGACATAAACTAAGCACTGTTCTGACCCTCCATGATCAATGAGACCTAAACTAAGCACTTCTTTGACCCTCCATGAACAATGAGACCTAAAATAAGCACTGTTCTGACTCTCCATGAACAATGAGGCCTAAACTAAGCATTGTTCTGACCCTCCACGAACAGTGAGGCCTAAACTAAGCATTGTTCTGACTCTCCATGAGCAGTGAGACCTAAACTAAGCATTGTTCTGACCCTCCATGAACAATGAGACCTAAACTAAGCACTGTTCTGACCTTTCATGAGCAATGAGACCTAAACTAAGCAGGGTTCTAACCCTCAATGAACAATGAGGCCTAAACTAAACGCTGTTCTGACCCTCCACGAACAATGAGACCTAAACTAAGATCTCTTCTGACTCTTCACGAACAGTGAGACCTAAAATAAGCACTGTTCTAACTCTCCATGAACAATGACACCTAAACTATGCACTGTCCTGACTCTCCACGAACAGTGAGACCAAAACTAAGCACTGTTCTGACTCTCCACGAACAACAAAACCTAAACTAAGCACTGTTCTGACCCTCCATGAACAATGAGACCTAAATTAAGAACTGTTCTGGCTCTCCATGAACATTGAGACCTAAACTAAGCATTGTTCTGGCCCTCCATGAACAATGAGACCTAAACTAAGCACTGTTCTGACCCTCCGCTAACAGTAAGACCTAAACTAAGCACTGTTCTAACTCTCTACGAACAGTGAGACCTAAACTAAGCACTGTTCTGACCCTCCATGAACAATGAGACCTAAACTAATCATTGTTCTAACTCTCCGTGAACAGTGAGACCTGAACTAAGCACTGTTCTGATTTTACATTAACAGTGAGACCTGAACTAATCACTGCTTTTACTCTGCCTGATTAATGAGGCCTAAGCTAATCACACTTCTGACTCTACATGAACTTTCTAACTCTACATGAAAACGAGAACTAAACTAAGTACTGTTCTGACTACATGAACAGTGAGACCCGAACTAAGCACTGTTCTGACTTTACATGAACAATGACACCTGAAGTCAGCACTGCCCTGAATCGCCATGAACAATGATACCTGAATTAAGCTTCAAGAAGACTTTCACCGATTGATTTTGCTGACACAGCAAGAGCTACTCCTCACGGAGGTTTATAGACCGATGTTCTTAGACCAATGATGTCCTTTAGCCTAGTAACTCTCGCTTTCGTCCTCGGGTACTCTTTAAGTACAACCACCTCTAGATCTCAACCTCGCCTTCCCCATCTTGGTTAAAGGTGTTTTGGTGGAGGAGAGAGAGGAGGGAGAGGGTTTAATTTTTGGGGGTGGGGTTCAAGAACCCACCATGATGTATGCCAGCCCGAAGCCTGGTTTGAGTCTACAGCAAACAAAGACTGCTTGACGTAAAACCTATTTTACAGAAGCAATTATCAGCCCTAAAGGACCTGTTAAATTCGATAATGAGCCTAAATTAGGCCCACCCCAACCCTCTAGAGACTCATAGGTAAGTTAAAGAGTGAGTCATCATCGATTCCATCCAGAATCAACCGGATTCATTGGGATGATGTTTCAAGTCCCTTAGGAACACAGCGGAACACTCCTTTCGGTTTTCGGGGGAGAAATCGATAATCTCCGACATTTACCGAGTCAGAGAAATGGCGAGTCACCTAAAGGAGGCAGAATGCATGAAGAGAGAGGTTAGTTTTTTTTTTTTTTAGCATTCCCTAAGGAATATGATGCAGTTTTTGCTGAGAAATATGATGTAGTTTTTGTTAGGAAATATGATGCAGTTTTGTTGAGAAATATAACACATTTTGCTAAGAAGTGTAATATTTGTTGTTAAGACATGCAATAGTTTTTGCTCAGAAAAAAGACGTTGTTTTTGTTAAGAAATATAACACATTTTTGTTGAGAATATTATATACTTTTTGTTAAGAAATATGATACAGGTTTTGTTAAGAAATATGATACCAGTTTTGTGAAGAAATATGACAGATTTTGTTAAGGAATATTATACAGTTTTTTTTTTAAAGAAATCCGATATAGTTTTATGCTAAGAAATATGATACCGCTTTTAGTTAAGAAATATGATAAAGCTTTTGGTAAGAAATATTATATATGGATTTTGTTAAGAAATATAATTTTGTTAAGAAATATGATACTCTAGAGAGCATTTAAATGACCCGAAACTGAAGCTATTTATGTCAGAGAATTATAAATCAAGCAACGAGATGGCGATGGCCTCACGGGCTTTCGACGCTAGACCGATGTTTCAGTTACGTCACAAAATCTCTAGGCTTAGTCACCTTATGGACATATTGTAGATAGATAGATTAATAGACAGATTTTCCATAGGATTTAGATAATTCTACAGCGACCGTGACAACCTTAAACGTGAAAGACAAGTCTCTGTTTTTATTAAAAGTTTTGGCAGGGCTAGAATGAACCTTTTTAGATTTCTAAAAAGAAAACTATTGTGCCGGCTTTGTCTGTCCGTCCGCACTTTATTCTGTCTGCACTTTTTTCTGTCTGCCCTCAGATCTTAAAAACTACAGAGGCTAGAGGGCTGCAAATTGGTATGTTGATCATCCACCCTCCAGTCATCAAACATATCAAATTGCAGCCCCCTAACCTCAGTAATTTTTATTTTATTTGAGGTTATAAAGTTAGCCATAATCGTGCTTTCGGCAACGATATAGGATAGGCTACCACCGGACCGTAGTTAAGGTTTCATGGGCCGCGGCTCATACAGCATTATACCGAGACCACCAAAAGATAGCTCTATTTTCGGTGGCCTTGATTATACGCTGTAGCGGCTGTACAGAAAACATGATTGCGCCGAAGAAACTTCGACGCATTTTTTACTTGTTTAAATTTTTCTGCGTTGAGTTACTCTACTGGTCAACTCAACCCACCCCGCCACCCCCGTTTATCAATACCTTTTTGCTTGCCGTTATATCCAGACAGACTTTGCTTTAACATGCACAGTTTTCCTTGCCGGGTCACACTGTGGTCTAGCCGTTTAAATAAGGACTGAAGTACAACAGCTCCCACAGCTACTTTGTAAAAAGAGTAACACTAGACCTACAATTATTCGAGTTCACAAATACCACACTACACAGTTAAGAACTAGTGACGGCTTTTTTGTTAATATTAATGAAAAGAAAATCCTACGAAACAAGTTAAAAAGCAGAAAAACTACTGTGAAATACTTCTGCAGATTAGGATATCGGTTAGAAAAATGTCACATACAGTAGCTAACTTAACAGTAAATAACTAGTTACTTTTTTTATTATTAATGAGAAGAAAGTCGTACGAAACAAGTTAAAAAGCCCAAAACTAATTTGATGTGCTTCCACTGATTAGGCTAACCTTAAGAAAAATGAGAAAATAAGAAACGTATAGTACTAAATACACGCCATAAACGACAGTATAATTATTCAAACGAACTGGAATACATAACAAAAAATATTGTAAACACTTAACAATAAATGAAAAAATTAAATAGATTAATACATCGTGTTTGTTGTATCATCAAAGATGGAAACTCGAAATTGAGTTATAGAAAGATATTGGAACATAGGTCTAAATTTTAGACCGAAGTCTTTAAAAATCAGGTATTTTTAAAGTTAATAAGTGAAATTTGGCCTCTAGCGTTCACAGAGACCTCAGTGAAAACTGGCAGAAAAGGTGTTCAGAGCAAAGAAAGTTTACCAAAAGAAAGTTGGCCCTTAGTGTAAACACACAGACCTTAGTAAAAACTGTCAGAAAAGGTATTCGGAGGGAAGAAAGCAGTATTTGTTCATTACGAAAGAGAAAATGCCATAAGTGTACTTATGAGTTTCATGGCCTCCACTTGACCGAGACAATACTCTTTGTAGTCTGTTGTGGGGGGGGGGGGGAAATACATGACACTTTAAGTGCTCATTAGAAGTGCTGGAAATGTAAAGAAGAAGAATCATTGAGGACAGAATTGCCTGAAATATTATGGAAAGCTTTGATGATATAGAACTTTGTTAGTAATTGATAACATAATTCAAACGGTTGAAAATATTAATCTTTCTCAGATATTAGAAAAAGATTAATGAAGAATTTTGAAAAAAAGTTAAAATATCGATGAAATAAACCCAAAAAAGGACTGGAATAATTGAAAGCAAAGGATATCAGTGAACAAGTTAAAGTAAAATGAAAGAATTGAGGATGTAAGCCATCAAAAATTATGATGAAAAAGTTCGAGGAAATATAAGAAATTCTTGGAGGTTTCAATTCTCTATAGCACTGTAAATATATGGGCAATTATTTAGGACACTAGCTCTATAGGATAATGAAAAAATAGTGCAAAATGTAGTCCACGTGTCAAACAAGTACAGTGACACATCACTCAGGTTCCAGCATCAGGATATTCCCTTTCCCAGGCAACAGTTCAGCCATCTCTATAAGTGTAGAGGGATCCTACCCCATCCAGTGGGTTTAGGTACATTTTACAGCTACAGAATAAACCATGTGATGGCCTGAAGCATCACACTGGCGGAACCAACAGTGAGTAACTGCTCAGAAGCACTTCTTGAAAGCTGGGTTCAGCAGTTTCGGTATACTTGACGATATCACCTCTGACAGAGAGCCTGCTTTCACCTCCGAGATATGGGTTGTCTTAGCCAAACTATTGAGGGTAAACATACGCCACGTCACAGCATACAACCCAGCTACCCAGCTCCCAACGGGATGGCTGTGAGAACCCACAGGTCCCTGAAAGTAGAACTTATCGCAAGGTGCAATAAATCTAGTTGGAAAGCATAGGTACCCTGTGTGCTTCTTAGTCTGCGTACGGCCCCTCAACAAGGAAATCAATGCATCATCAGCTGAAATGGTGTTTGGGGAACATATCTGCATGCCAAGACAATGCTTCCTGCCGACGAAGAATTGGGAAAACTGTGAAAAATCGTCAGGAAAGTCTGACTGTATGTTCGTGCGCGCAGAGACTCCACAAAACCACTAGTTCTGAACCAACTGAGCACATGCCTTTTCATGTTTTTCTTCTTATCTTTGTGGTTGTTGTTCTTCTTGATTACTGTTAAAATTTCTCAGACATTTCTACAGAAAAAGTAGAAAACTGCTAAATTTCTAAGCACTAATTTCTTAGCACACATTGTCCAGTTGTGAAAACAAGGAAAGAAGCACAGGCTGAAGTAAAGAGAGGTAGTGAAGACCCTAAAGTCTTAGGATAACCAACAAAGTACATACACCCAGGCAAACCTGCTGTGAAATAACCCAGATAATACGCAAGCAAATTGGCGTGACAGCTTTAGGTAGCAAGTGAGCCTTGAAGTGTCATCAGTGTAATAAGAAAACTGATCCTCTACGTGAGTGACGTCGCAACGAGATTACCAGATCCTTGAATCGCATTCATCTGAGGATGGATCTAGATTTTCTAGGTCAAGTCTAGGTCATTTGTAGGTCTTTATATCTACTGAGGCAGCAAACACCAGACAAATTTGTACCATTAATGCCAATAATGGCACATGTATTCAAGTGACTGATTGATGTTTTAAATAATAATATTCTTTGGATGCTTGGATCTCAAGTCAGTGGCCCGTTTGGTGGGCTAGTTCCATATCAATAACGGTTCATCTTCTGAATAATAATAATAATAATAATAATAATAATAATAATAATAATAATAATAATAATAATAATAATAATAATAATATATTTTATTGTATTTGATTG
>NC_089783.1:33234124-33266624 GCF_040412425.1 Macrobrachium rosenbergii | reverse complement strand
TAAGCTTTCTCCGGAAATACGAACACTACATGTTACGCGTTACGTAATCGAACAATAATTGTATTATATAACTATACATACACGAATACACTATATATATATATATATATATATATATATATATATATATATATATATATATATATATATATATACATATACATATGTATATACATATATATATACATATATATAATATATATATATATATATATATATATATATATATATATATATATATATATATATATATATATATATATATATATATATATATATATATATATATATATATATATATCCACCGTGTTATGTGCGCCCGCAAGCGAGTATATGTGTGATGACGTAAGTAGCACGTGTTTTCCTTTTCATTCTTCCGTCTCCAAAAATTAATGGAATTGTTACAAGTCAACTACGTCTTGGTTATATGATTGTCAAATTGAATAACTCAGATTCTCAAGACCATTTTCTTTCTCTCTCCCCTTTTATGTCACAGCTTTTTATGTCACAGCTCTTTCGAACAAGAAGCTCCAACGCAGGATCAATACCAGGCTCCCCTGTCTCAGCTGTGGGACACAGAATGAATTTCGGTCCGCCGCTGACATACATACGTACATACACACACACACGCACACCTCCCAAAAATATAAGAAAAAACTATTCCCAAAACAAATAATTATCCCCAAAATAATACTAAAAAAGATATCCCCCTAAAAACTAATTTCAGGACACAAAAGCTATCCCTGAAGTAATAATGAAAAACATATCCCCAATATAATAATAAAAAGTTATCCCAGAAACACAAAAAACAAATAACTATCCCCAAAATAACACTAATAAACTATCCCTAACAAAATGGTAAAAAACTATCTCAAAAAACACAAAAACTAAACACAAACTATCCCAAAACAACCGAAATAGCTGTTCTCCAAACGGGAAAACTATCCCTGAATTAATAATAAAAAAATATCCCAAAACACAAAAAACAAAGCAAAAAAGTGTTCCAAAAGTAAAAAACTATCCCTAAAATAGGAAAAATATCCCAAACGCAAAAACATTTTCTAAAAAACACACTAAAATTATCCCACAAACAAAAAAAATTATCCCCACAAACAAAAAAACTATCCCATTAAAAAAACTATTCCAGAAACGCAAAAAAACTATTCAATTAAAGAACTATCCCAGAAACGCAAAAAATAAAAATCCCCGGAAAAACTGTCCTCACAACACAAAAATCTATCTCCAAAGCATAAAAAACTATCTCAGTAACCAAAAAAAAAAAACTCTCCCTAAAAACATAAAAAAAAAAAAATATCCAACAAGGCAAAAACCATCAAAAATTATCCCAAAACACAAAAAACTATCCCTCCAAATAAAAATCTACTAAAGAAAACAATCCCCCAAAATCGAAATCTCTCTCGGCTCCACACTCACCTTTTTCGGCATCCTGCCCGGCGCAGAAGAAGTTATCAAACACTGATAAGAAAAAAACCCACTCAAGAACACAGAAAAAAAAAAATAAAGCAAGAAAAGCTCTCCGTATAAGTTAAAAAAAACTCAAGAATCGACGATTGTAGGTAATAGTTTTTTTCTCTCCACTAGGACACCTGAGGGAGATATAGAGAGAGAGAAACGGAGGGAGAAAACCGAACAGAGCGAGCGGCACTCCTCAACTGGCTTGTGTGTTTTTCCACAGGGCCACCAACGACAACGTTTCGAGAAGTGCTGTCACTCCCCCTCTGCGCACGCGCGCGCCTTTCTCTCTCTCTCTCTCTCTCTCTCTCTCTCTCTCTCTCTCTCTCTCTCTCCTTCCCCACTCCCGTTACAGCCATATTCTTTTCCATCATCTATTTCCTGTTGTGCTTTTTTTTTTGCAGGAAAAAGAAAAGATCAAATGAATGCTCTCTCTCTCTCTCTCTCTCTCTCTCTCTCTCTCTCTCTCTCTCTCTCTCACAACCGTGTAAGAGGAAGGGGGTGACATCTTTTTCTTTTCCATTGTCTATATTCTGTCGTAGGTTTGTTTTTGCAGGAAAAGGGAAAGATAAAATGAATGCTCTCTCTCTCTCTCTCTCTCTCTCTCTCTCTCTCTCTCTCTCTCTCTCTCTCTCTCTCTCTCTCACACACACACACACACAACCGTGTAAGTGGGGTGCCATCTTTCGCTTTTCCATTGTGTATTTCCTGTTGTGGTTCTATTTTGTAGAAAAAGGAAAGAACAAATGAATGTCTCTCTCTCTCTCTCTCTCTCTCTCTCTCTCTCTCTCTCTCTCTCTCTCTCTCTCTCTCTCTCTCTCTGACGAAAAGACGAAGGAAATATAATAAGGGAATTCTTTATCTTACCTTCGGTTTTGCGTGTATTTTTTTTGCAGTTATTTTAATTAAATAATGACTCTGTTTTATGGATAAAAATTGAATTTATCTTAATATGGCTAATTTCGCAACTTACAAAGCCAAAGAATAACTCAATTTGACTTAATCATCCAACTCAAAGTGGTGTCTGCATGAATCATACTAATATATATATATATATATATATATATATATATATATATATATATATATATATATATATATATATATATATATATATCATTCATTCAACTCTCGATGAATTAAACACACTTTGGTGTGGTGTTATCTTATCTTAGGGAATCTTGAATGAGTTCAGTCATGTTACCCCATAAACCATTAGTTCATTCTAATATATTATGTCATTCATCTCCCTTTAACGTAAACACACTTTGGAGCCGTAATATCTTATCTTAAGGAATCATTATCATATCCAGTGATTAACGAAGTGAATTAGACCAAAATAATTCAATGAATTCACTTGCGCGACCCTACGAATCGGGATACCGTGAGGTCTTTCTAAAATTCTCCGTGGAAAGAACCCAGAAGTCATTCGGGACCATGAGGGGAAGTTGCCGGTGAATGGGGGAACGTGATTGGTCGAACGGGAGGGCCAATAGGGACGGCGCAAGCCTGTGACGTAACGCCCACGTGTGCCTTTTATCCACGGAAGGCGCTGGACATAAACATAGCTATGGAGGTCTTTTTTTTTTCGTTCAGGGGGGAGATGGTTGACGTGTGTGTGTGTGTGTGTGCGTGTGTTTGCGTGTGTATTTGGTCACAAACAAAGGCCCCTTCGTGATATTCCCAAACGATGACCAAATGTGTTTTTATTAAATATGAAGGTTATTTTTCCAATTTTTTTTGGTTTCCAGAATTTAATCTAGTCAGGTAGGCATGCGCGTGTGTGTTTGTGTGTGAGTTTTTTGAGGGGTCTAAATGCCCAAAATTTCAACATGGAAAACAGTTTTTACTTTAAGACTTTCGTGGAAGTCTATTATAATTTCGGATTTACTTTCTTGGTGCTCTAAAAAAAAAATGAGAATTAATATGTCTCCCAACCCGAGTTTTAAAAATAAGTGGTTCATTATGCTTACGAAAAAAAACCTACTTACAGGACTCTTCTTAACTTATTTAAGTATTCTTAAAATATTCATCAGCAGGGAATACTTAAACGTTATAAGAAAAGTATGCAAGTATTCTCTATTGGTGACTCCATTATCTGAAAGGGAACATTCTGAAATTTTCGAAACAGTTTTATGAACATTCAAAGCAATTTGAAGTTTATATATTGGTGGTTTTAAAAAAAATAACCAAAACAAAAACTGATTTTAAAAACGTTTCTTAAAGCAGTGGTAATATGTTTCCACCAAAAACTACATTCTCTTAACGTATTAATGTATTATCTGCTGGTGGCTCGATATCTGAAACGAAGGACTCTGAAATTTTCGAAGGTTTTAAAATTTGTAAGAATTTGAATTTTTTATATTGTTTGGTTGTCCAGAAAGAGAATTTGCTGTATCTCTCACCCTCAAAGTTTTTAAAATCAGTGGTATTATGTTTCAAAAAAAAAAAAACTACATTCTCTGAACATATTAAAGTATTTTCTAAAGATGAGTCGTTTTCTGAAAGGCAAGAATCTGAAAATTTGCAACAAAATTGCAATTTTGTTGCAAATGATTTTAAACTTTGAAACAATTTGATGTTATATTGGTTTTGAAAACGATACAGCGAAATACAGATAAGGAGAACAGTAGAGCATTCAAGGGTTCTTCCTTATTTTTTTATTTGTTACTCTACACTTTTTCCTCTATATAGCTTTATTGCAGTGTGTCAGTTAGTCTGCCTCTGCACAAACATATGCCAGATTTAACATTTCTATTTTCCAGTCTGACAGAAATTTACACGAAGCAGACTATAAAAGATGGAAGGGAGTTTTTACGAAGTAAAATGTCAAGTGTAAAAAAAAATTATTATTATTATTATTATTATTATTATTATTATTATTATTATTATTATTATTATTATTATTATTATTATTATTATTATTCTGAAGATGAAGAGGCCTATTCATATGGAACAAGCCCACCACAGGGGCCACTGACTTGAAATTCAAGCTCTCAAAGAATATGATGGTGTTCATTTGAAAGAAGTAACAGAAGGTAATAGGAAATACAGAAAGAAGAGATTAGTTATTAGAAAAGAAAAAAATAAGTGCACAAATTGATAAGCAACTGAAAAATTAAAGTATATATATATGCAGTATATACAATATACTGCATATATATATATATATATATATATATATATATATATATATATATATATATATATATATATATATCTATATATATATGCAGTATATACAGTATACATATATTTATATATATATATATATATATATATATATATATATATATATATATATATATATATATATGTATAAATTAATATTTCCTCATTTAATGAGCCAGGATAAATGAGCTCCGAAAGGAAGGCTCAGGATTTCACATTCCTGAAGTGAACTATGCAGAAGATAAAGGAAACTGGTTGACTCTTGAGTTCCCGATTACCAAGCTGGATTTATGGGAACTGGGGTTTCTCTTGGCAGCCACAGTAATTTTCCATAGCTCAGGCATTTCAGAGCGCCTTACTGGGGCACTTTTAATAATGTTAAAATGACTTTAATAAAAAAATTTTGGATGATGCTTAATATTCTTCCCAAAAAATGAAATCTGCAGCATAAGAATGACTAACATATGTAATTTTGTAAGGTGGTCGACAGCGTTCTTCCAAAATAGAATATATAGCATAATGATAACTGTGACCATAGCTTGATTGATAGCGTTATTCTTAAATGGAATATATAGTATAATGATAATTGTGACCTTAGCTTGGTCGATACATTCTTCCAAAATGAATATATAGCATAATGATAACTGTGATCTTAGCTTGGTTGATAACACTCTAATAAAACTGTGACCATAGCTCAGGCAAATGAAGCGATACATAAGAAAGCGTGGGAAATCCCACGAAATATTTATAGGCCAGACTTTCTCACGACAAGTACAAATGACAAAATTCACCCCTCGACTGTAAGAAATATAAAAAGAAGTTAGTGTTTTTTTTAGGGATACAATAAAACATTTACCTCTCAATACCAAGGCCACGAAATTGGTAATCAATAGTAGTGGGGACAGTGAATTGGTGGAACGCTGGAATGCGAAATACCTGTCACAGGTGCGTACAGAATTGCAACATCTGATCGTCACTTTCTCTCTCATCTATGTATACACACACACACACACACACACACACACACACACACACACACACACACACACACATATATATATATATATATATATATATATGAAGCTGATGTATATCACAGTGGTAATTGACTTTGCTTGAAGTTAGAAAATATATGAATTCAATAAAATTGTGTCCCTTCATATAACAGCCTTTCCATGTTTCACAAGAATGGATATTCATAATAATAAATAATAATTATAACAATAACAATAATTTGAAAAATAACGAATTCATACTGTTGTAGCATTCGGCTCACTAACGGTAATTATAAAAATGGAGAATTCCGTGACTCGCGCTTTGACGAATGGAAACCTTTTTAGAAGCATTGCAGTTATCAGCGCCATCTATTGCGGCTAAGTGAAGTTACACATCACAACAAATGTTGCGCGTGAGAGGGGATTATCATCACATCATGCAATGGAAAAGTTCGTAAATGGCGACTCTCTCTCTCCCACTCTCTCTCTCTCTCTCTCTCTCTCTCTCTCTCTCTCTCTCTCTCTCTCTCTCTCTCTGTGTCTCGACATTATACAGGTTATAAAATTCATAGGTCTAGACCTTGGAGGGTGGATCGATACACAGAACACTGGAAAAGCTCATGAGAACGTTTTCGTCTAAAACATTATTATTATTACTCCTGTTATTCAATGTGTTATTATTGCGGTTGTTTTTATTTGTTGTGCTGTTATCATTACCAATTATCTTGCTGAAGATGAATGGGGAAATATCAATTATTATTATTGTTATTATTATTATTATTACCTTTATTATTATTATTATTATTGTTATTATTATTATTATTATTATTATTATTATTATTATTATTATTATTATTATTATTCAGAATATGGAATACCGCCCACATGGGATACAACTTGAAAAGCAAGCTACGAGAGAGAGAGAGAGAGAGAGAGAGAGAGAGAGAGAGAGAGAGAGAGAGAGAGAGAGAGAGAAAGAGAGAGAGAGAGCTTTCAGGAAACTTACTTAATTTTTGAGATAAATTCTAACCCGTTATTGTTTTATTTTTGTATATTTTTATATTTTTCTAATTTCAAGAACTATTATAGACCATATTTATTGCTTTCGGGAATAATAATCATAATAACAATAATTATAGGATGTAAGTTGCATCTATGTATTAGTTTTTTTCGTCTGTAATATCCATTATCGCGAATAATGAGGCCGTTTGGGTGTATAAGGACGAGTACCCTTTATTTATAATAATAATAATAATAATAATAATAATAATAATAATAATAATAATAATAATAATAATAATAACCATTTCAAGGGGTACCCTTTTAGTTATCATGCTAATAATAATAATAATAATAATAATAATAATAATAATAATAATAATAATAATAATAATAATAATAATAATAATAATAATAATTGCAAGGGGTCCTTAAATTATTCGTAAGTTAACTGGAAAAAAATTAACAATAAAAACCACAAAAAAAAAACACGAAAACGGGAACAACATAATGTTGAAAGTCCATTACATGAAACTCTTGCATATTTCAAAAAGAATTTTTATTTGATACGAGAATAAAGAGAAAAAAAAATAAAAACACTCAGATATGGCGTGTCTAGAGAAGATGGAGTTATGGTATAGGATCTAGGGTCTATAATTTTCAAATTTATTCTGCTTAAGGACAGCGTCCTACATCGTAGCTTTCTTAATTATTATTATTCAGGAGATGAAGAGCCCTATTCATATGGAACAAGCCTACCACAGGGGCCACTGACTTGAAATTAAAGAGCTTCCAAGGAATATTACGGTGTTCATTTGAAAGAAGTAACGGAAGGTAATGGGAGATCAGAAAGAAGAGGTCAGTTATTAGAAAAAAAGATAAATTAATAAATGAATAAATAATAATAATAATAATATAATAATAATATTATTATTATTATTATTATTATTATTGTTGTTATTATTATTAATATTATTATTATTATTATTATTATTATTATTATTATTAAAAATACTCATAGTAGTATGAATCTTCAAATGGAGAAGCAAACCCACAGTTATGTATATGTACATATATTTAAAGATAGATCAATATAGATAGCTTTCAGGAACTTGTTCGGTTCCCCTTTCCAATTGACAAGGGGAACCGAACAAGTTCCCGAAAGCTATCGATATTGATTTATCTTTAAATATATGTACATATACATAACTGTGGATTTGCTTCTCCATTATTATTATTATTATATTATTCAGGAGATGAAGACCCCTATTCATGTGGAACAAGCCCACCATAGGAGCCAGCGACTTGAAATTCAGGCTTCCAAACGATATTACAGTGCTCATTTGAAAGAAGTTACAGAAGGTAACGGGAAATACAGAAAGAAGAGATCACTTATAAGAAAAGAAACAATAAATTAACAAATTAATAAATAAATAGATAAAAATGTAAGTAAATTATTAAAAAACAAGGAAAATTGTTTTAGTGTAGTAATGCGTTGCAGCTTTGAACTTTTGAGGCTTCAATTGCACGACATCCCAAGGGAGACTGTGCCACAGTCCAACGGGGTGAGGAATAAAGGACCTTAAGGGAACTAAAACTGCGCAGGCGCTGTTTGGCCAAAACTCCTCTTCTCTCTCATGGGAACGTTAATTCTAGACACATTTTTCGTTATAATCTCTAACTTTATGATTCCGCTTTATTTCGCCAGTGAGCTGACGGCCTTTTAGTAATTATTCAGTGCAAAATGTTAGCAAATTTGCTCTCTTGGCCTCTGGGGCACATTGAGGGACATTGAAAAAAAAATATTTTAAAGTAACCTTTCTAATTTTTGCAAGACTGAGATAGACCAGATTCGCTGAACAGCAGCACCAATATGCAGTACATGTGCCTCGCTGCCGAACTTCTCAGTTCCAGAGGTTCTTTATTCCTCACACCGTTGGACTAGCGAACAGTCTCCTTGTGAACTTCTAAAGTTCAAGCGAAGATGCAATGCATTACTACCCTAAAGCAACACTCCTTCCGTTTCAGTAATTTACCCGCATTTTTATCTCTTTACTTACCAATTTGATTTCTCATTTCAGTATTTCCTATTGCCTTCAGTTACTTCTTTCAAATGAACACCTTAATATTCTTCAGAGGTTTGAATTAAAAGTCAGTGGCCCATGTGGGCCTGTTCCATATGAATAGGGTTCATCTGAATAATAATAATAATAATAATAATAATAATAATAATAATAATAATAATAATAATAATAATAATAATAATAGTCTAATTCAAAATTGTATAGACTGAGCAACAAGAGCAGGATTAAGAATATATATAAATACAATTATATCGCTGCAGTAACATAGGTAGAGCTCGGGAACTCTCGCTCTAACATCATTGTTGAATATTGATCATTTCGAAGCTCTGATTCAAAATGGTAGACAACGACCAACATCAAAGTTCGAAGAAAAACATTAATAAGAAAAAAAAGCAACAGTAACCTTATCTCTGCAGTGACATAGGTAGAGCTTTGGAACTTTCGTTCTAAAATCACAGTCATATTACGTTCATGATTTTAGTGAAGAACAGGAATAAAGGATATATAAAATAATGCTATATATATAATAGTTATATAAATTCATGCTTTTGGGGATTACCAGAAATCCTTTTGGACGTTGGAGGATTACACTGACCCCTAAAAAAATCCCCTTGTGATAAGGCAGGTAAGGAAATCCTCATTATCCTAATTAGACATATATTCTAATTAACCTTCTTGTCACCGAGAGAGAGAGAGAGAGAGAGAGAGAGAGAGAGAGAGAGAGAGAGAGAGAGAGAGAGATTATAACAAAAAAGCCATATACAAATGATTGCTACTTTGTCAGAAGAGAGAGAGAGAGAGAGAGAGAGAGAGAGAGAGAGAGAGAGAGAGAGAGAGAGAGAGATAGAGAGATTTACGATTATTCATAATAAAGATATAAGCGAAGATTCATGTAGCATGTCTCATTAGACTGCAGTTATAGTTATATAGTCAGCCTCCCTCAGTGTGAGGACAGTCTATCTTAAAATCTTGCTTTTTTAAGTGTTCTAATTTGAGATTTACTTATATGTATATATATATATATATATGTATACACACACACACACACACACACACATATATATATATATATATATATATATATATATATATAAATATATAATATATATATTTAAGAACCGGAATTTAATTGGATATCACTTTGCTGCGTACTGCGCAGTGGAATAACAAACAGATACTGGGTTGTATTATATATATATATACTGTATACATATATATATAATAAATATATGTATTTGTATGTATATTATATGTATGTATAAATATAAGAAAAGCGTTCCAAAGAGTGTATAAGATAAAAACGGAAAATTTGCAACAGTCCAATTCATAGAGCTATGCATACCGTCGTGCATAGTTCAAGTCTCGTAAACAGTTATAGGAACAGAAAAAGACATTGGTAAACACAGGAAGTTTTGTCGTAAATCATGATGGTAAGACGAACGCCAGTGAAACAGGAAGTTTGTCAGATATAGAACAGATCACACTGAAGGAAAAACAATATTATATATATATATATATATATATATATATATATATATATATATATATATATATATATATATATATATATATATATATATATATTTTTTTTTTTTTTTTTTTTTTTTTTTTTTTTTTTTACGTGAGAAGGATCTTACGCTTAGCTAACGAATGTACTGACAACGTGTTTGCTTTTTTCCTGTTTGCTGGCTTCGAATTTGCCGTTTCATTTTTGGACGGTTATCTTGTTCGTTTCCTGCTTCCGTTTAAGCTTTTGTACTTGCATTATCCTTACTTACTGTTTCTTGTTTTTAATTTTATTTATCTTATGAGTAAAATAGTTTCCAAGTTGTTTGTGACGTTTAAATTCTAGGCCAAAGAGCTGTTTCCATGATTCAAAATTGGTATTAGGCCTATACCTTCTTTCCGGACGCTCTCTCTCTCTCTCTCTCTCTCTCTCTCTCTCTCTCTCTCTCTCTCTCTCTCTCTCTCATACACACATACACAGAAACGCATAAAGCACGCACAAGCGTATCAGCTAAGCACGCAAGATGGTTGCTTTTGAATATGTAAGTTAAAATTACGAATGTATGAACAGTTTAAAGGGTGTGTGTGTGTGTGTGTGTGTGTGTCATTTGAGAGTAACAGGTCCTAGTTTTCTCCTCCTTTAGCCCAACACTAATCTCATATCAACATTAATCTTTAGGCCTACTCCAGAAATGATTATATCAAGTCAGTATAAAAAAAAACGTAAATCCATGTTATAACAATCATGGAAATCATTGGGAGAAATGTTAAAAAAGGTCCTTTTTCAGGAAATTGTAATATCAGTAGAATATGACGTCATAATTGTGGACCTGCTAGAATTAAAAAAGTAGGCCTACACATGACTAGTTGCAGTAATTGGAGCTGTGACCATTATTGATTGAAAGTCAGTCCTGACACATATATATATATATATATATATATATATATATATATATATATATATATATATATATATATATATTTATATATATATATACATATATATATATAAATTTTATATATATACATACATACATATATTATTTATATAAAATAAACCGCTTCACACCTTGCTTCCTGTATTTGCCCGGACGTCTATTGCTGCTGCCTCCCTATGACAACAGACAGTGACGTCACATCTCTGACGTCACATCCTCTGTGACGTCACAGCGCTACTCCGCGCTCCTGCAAACCCGTCCTTGTATAAGTTTTATTTAAAGGAGATGTAACGCCTCTTACATATCTAGAGAGCATCCCCAAAGATAAAGTCTCCGGAATGTAAACATTCATTGAATACCGGATTTCATTCGTTTCCCTCGAATTTGGTTGAGAGAGAGAGAGAGAGAGAGAGAGAGAGAGAGAGAGAGAGAGAGAGAGAGAGAGAGAGAGAGAAAGTTAAGTGTACCTTAGTTTAACCATACCACTGAGCTGATTAACAGTTCTGCTAGGGCTGGCCTGAAGGAGAGAGAGAAAGAGAGAGAGGGTTGAAATTCATTTTCCTAATTGATAGTACGAGAAGAGATAAGTAAGTTTGGTTTTGTAAGATTAAAAATATTGCAGGCTGTTTTCAGAGTCGTAAAATTGTTTATAGATGATAGCTTATGGTAGTTACTATATATATATATATATATATATATATATATATATATATATATATATATATATATATATTTAATATATATATATATATTTATATATTCATATATACATATTTATATATTCATATATACATATATATATATATATATATATATATATATGTATTTATATATATATTTATATACATATATATGTATCCATATATATACATAGATATCTATTTATATATACTGTACGTGTGTGTGTATATGTATATATATATATATATATATATATATATATATATATATATATATATATATATATATATATTTCAACCTCTTTTGAGAGTTAAAATAGTTAAAAGGATGAATCTATATATATATATATATATATATATATATATGTATATATATATATATATGTAAATTTCTAACTCGCATCGGCCTCGAACCCGACCAAATCTCTCAAATGAAAGGCCAGGGTGTTACCAATTGACTCACATTTTTGACATTTTTGAGACGGGTTCAATCCTAATGGAAGTCAGAAATTCGTTTCTGTGAAATACATGCTTATGTGTTGATTATTTCCAATATATATGTTTATATATATATATATATATATATATATATATATATATATATATATATGTGTGTGTGTGTGTGTGTGTGTGTGTGTGTGTGAGTGTGTGTGTGTATATATATGCATACATACATACATATACATATATATATTACATACATACATATATTTATATATATGTGTGTGTGTCTGTTTATATATATATATATATATATATATATATATATATATATATATATATATATATATATATATATATATATATATATATATATAGACCTATATGTATATATACTCGTATTGTTCAAGTTGATGTGAATTGCAATTGAAATCTGTTGCGGGTTGCACATCTGATGCAGGTATCAGCAATGATTATCATTTCACTCAATCCAGTGTCTCTTGCCCAGACTTGGGTGCTGGTATGAGGTTGGAACCCTCCGTTTACACAAGAAATGATGTCGCGAACCCCAAACATTCCTGTCATGTTTGCTCTTCCGAGGTAGGAGGAGCGACCTCTCAACTCCACGACGTCTTGGTCTTTAATATTCAAATCAAGAAACGTCTTCCTAATATCATGTTGCAGTCGATATTTTCAAGATTCAGATCAAGAACGTCTTCCTAATATCATGTTGCAGTCAATACTTTTAAGATTCAAATAAAGAAACGTCTTCTTAATATCATGTTGCAGTCGATACTTTTAAGATTCAAATAAAGAAACGTCTTCTTAATATCATGTTGCAGTCGATGTTTTTAAGATTCAAACCAAGAAACGTCTTCCTAATATCATGTTGCTATTATAAAGGCAACGTCATGGTACCTACAGTATGAGAGAGATTCAATATACGACTACTTTTAAACGAAAAAAACTGTGACACCATGTTCAGAGGAAACTTGCAATTAAATTCGTAGTGAGCGCGCCCACGAAACAACTGGCCTTCAGTTTATTGCATAATGAACGAGCCATCACAACACATATTTTCAGTCCAGTATAAGCCGCCAAATGTACTTTTCTCTATGGCTCAGAAAAAAGGAGAATAAAAAAAGTAAAATAAAAGCAAAGCAAAAAAGAGAGAAAAGAATGTGCGTGCACATTCAAACCACGAGAAAGATTACACTAATTATTAACGCATATATCAACTGACACGCAAAGCGTAAGCCCAATGGCGTTATCAACGAATCGTAAAAAGCAGAGTGCGTATGTCTCTTAAAATTTACGCTTTCCGAGAACGCCATTAAAGGCTTCAGTGACGTGTAATCATCTACTAGACGGTCACTTGTTCAGCACGAGGGTAATTAAAGGTTACGTTCTGTCCCATTCTGTTTGTGAACCTTCTTGTTGAAAGGAGAGGAATTGCTTTCCCCGACAAGATTGCGAATTCAACAAACGCTTTCTTTGTTATACGTACAAGAGTTACGGCAGTGAATGTAAAATTTGAAAAGCTATTTTTATAAACTATCTGTTTACTTATTAATTAATTAATTAATTAATTAATTAATTTATTTATTTATTTTTCATTTGTCTGTTTGTAATCATTCCTGCTTCATCTCCCTGTTCTGGTTAACAATACTATTGTTTCCAACGATAACATTATACAAGATAAAAGTTATTACGAGTTACGTTCACCCCAAAAATTTGGGGATTGAAGAGAGAGAGAGAGAGAGAGAGAGAGAGAGAGAGAGAGAGAGAGAGAGAGAGAGAGAGAGAGAGAGAGAGAGAGAGAGAATGGATGAATAAGGAAAGCCAATGTTGATATCAGAATGAATGAAAGAAATAAATGAGAGTAGGATTTAAAAATGAAAAAAATATATAATAGTTTATATCTGATGATGACAGTGATAAAAAATGCATAAGGTGACAGCTATTTCAAATATTAATCCACTTATTAGAAATAATGCAAGGATAATCTATAAAAAAATGTAAATAAAATTAAAGATAATGAAGTAAAAATACGTTAAAAAGAAAAATAAGCAATAAAAATATTAAAAACTATTTAGTAGAGAACAGAATCTAGAATTTTGTAGAGAGCAGAATCTAGAATTCTGTAGAGAGCAGAATCCAGAATTCTGTATGGAGCGGAATCCAGAATTCTGTAGCGAACAGAATTTAGAATTCTGTAGAGAGCAGAATCCAGAATTCTGTATGGAGCAGAATCCAGAATTCTGTATGGAGCGGAATCCAGAATTCTGTAGAGAGCAGAATCTAGAATTCTATAGAGAGCAGAATCTAGAATTCTGTATGGAGCAGAAACTAGAATTCTGTATGAGAGCAAAATGTAGAATTCTATATAGAGCAGAATCTAGAATTCTGCAGAGAGCAGAATCTAGAATTCTGTAGAGAGCGGAATCTAGGTTTCTGTAGAGCCAGAATCTAGAATTTTGTAGAGAGCAGAATCTGGAATTCTGCAGAGACCAGAATCTAGAATTCTATAGAAAGCAGAGTCTAGAATTCTGTAGAGGGCTGAATCTAGATTTCTGTAGAGACCAGAATCTAGATTTCTGTAGAGAGAAGAATCTAGAACTCTGTAGAGAGCAGAACCTAGGTTCTGTAGAGACCTGAATCTACGAACGTATGATATCATTCCATTAAATCATATCCTTTTCAGTCAGGACTTGAAGTTCTTAGACAGGAAGAAGGAAGACAGAAAAAGAATGATCGCTTCCCATTATTTTTTCATGGCGAGAGAGAGAGAGAGAGAGAGAGAGAGAGAGAGAGAGAGAGAGAGAGAGAGAGAGAGAGAGAGAGAGAGAGAGCACACTCTTAATGGACGGATGCCCTTCTTGACTTCAACCCTCCCCATAAAACCCGAATTTTATTTGGCACCAGTCAAATAAAATTCGGGTTAATGGGATGTTTTATAGCACAGCTCAGACAAAGAAATAAATTACTCACGGAACCTGATGGTTGCTTTGTATTATAAAATGCTGATCTTTAGAAATTAATGAAAAGATTTGTGCATCTTCTGATTTAATTGAAATTATTACTACTAATTTCAAAAGGTTGGCATCACTGCCCTGACGAATAGGAAAAGTTTGGCATTACCGTTATGACGACTTCGAAAAAGGTTGGCATCAGTGCTCTGATTACTAAAAAAAGTTGGCATCAATGGTCTGCCGACTTAGAAAAAGTTGGCATCACTGCACTGACGACTCAGAAAAAGGTTGGCATCACTGTTCTGCCGACTTGGCATCACTGGTGTGATGACTCAGAAAAAGGCTGGTATCACTATTCTGACGACTCAGAAAAGGGATGGCATCACTGTTCTGAAGACTCAGAAAAAGGTTGGAGTTACTTTCCTGGCGACTCGGGAAAAGGTTAACATCACTATCCTGATGACTCAGAAAAAGGTTGACAACACTGTTCAGAAGACTCAGAATGTAACGACTCAGGAAAAGGTTGGCATCGCTGTTCTAACGACTCAAAAAAAGGTTAGCATCATTATAATCTGCCGACTCGGGAAAAGGTTGACATCACTGCTCTGCCGACTTGGAGAAAGGTTGGCATCACTGCTGTGACGACTCGGGAAAAGGTTGGTATGTTGGCATCACTGTTCTGACGACTCGGAGAAAGGTTGGCATCACTGTAACACGGACTCTCGAAACCTATTGGTGGCGCCACTCGATGTGTCATTACCTAGAAGCTTGGAGGAGTTAAAGCTGCAATTGATACCCGCCTCTCGAGACGGCTGCTGCCATTGGCAACCAACACCGTGTGGGGGGTGGGGTGGTGATTGATAGCCTCTCTACGAACTCATGAAAGTCAGGATGCTGGAACTGCTGTGCGTCTCTTTTCGAAGACTAAGCTTTTAGTCTTTTAACTTAGCCTTTCAAAAGATGTCTGGAGCAAGGATTAGGGAGAATGTTCAACTTCTTGTAATCTAATACAGTAATTCACTTACGTTTTTATCTATTTATCTATTTATTAATTTCTTAATTTATTTTTTCTTTTATAATAACTGATATCTTTTTTCTGTATTTTCTATTACCTTCTGTTGCTGCTTTCAAATGAACACCATAATATTCTGTGGAAGCTTCTTGAATTTCAAGTCAATTGCCCCATATATATGGTGGGCTTGTTCCATGTGAATAGGGTTCATTTTTCCGAATAATAATAATAATAATAATAATAATAATAATAATAATAATAATAATAATAATAATAATAATAATGTGATATTTATACCAATAATATTGAAATGTCCTCATAGAGCCAAGTATTATCAGCCTTGTCAGGGTGAAACTGATTACATTCTCTGTCTTCTGTAAAACAAAATTCAAGTCTAAATTTCAGTAAATTTGGAAATTTCCCTCCAATTACCTTTTCCTCTTAAAGCTTCAAGTTGTAGCCTCATATATTAATGAATACGTTTTAGACCATTAGTGTTGCGATTCAAAACTTACATAAATTCATGTTAAAGAAGCCAAAAAGACCATAATTTACGGAGAGCGTTTTTTTTTTTCTTAAAGATCAAGGTTAAAGTTCCTTAGTGTTAGCCATTCGGGAGCTTAGGCCAAATGCCGCTTCAAATAGATCCACAAACTTTGTTGCAAGAGTCAGTGACTTCCATTTTTCAAGAAAAGTCATTAATGTGATTCAAGGCATTATTATTATTATTATTATTATTATTATTATTATTATTATTATTATTATTATTATTATTATTATTATTATTGTTGTTGCTGTTGTTGTTGTTAGAAAAAATAATGATCATGTTTGATGAAAATAACAAAGAAACAGAAGAAGTGGTGAATGGTCTAATATGCTGTCCCAGTCTCTCTCTCTCTCTCTCTCTCTCTCTCTCTCTCTCTCTCTCTCTCTCTCTCTCTCTCTCTCTGGACAAATTACAGTCTCTGAATTCCAGATGTCAAGTCCCAGTCCCTCCCTCTCTCTCTCTCTCTCTCTCTCTCTCTCTCTCTCTCTCTCTCTCTCTCTCTCTGAACTGTACAACATACAGTCTCTGGATTTCCGAAGTCAACCCTTCGACCACACTCGAAGATGAACACGTTCCAGAAACAAGAAGGACTGAAAGAGGTCGCGACCTACTTCTGCAGGCTGTATGGTGGAAGTCATGGACTATAAAAACAGCTCTCTCTCTCTCTCTCTCTCTCTCTCTCTCTCTCTCTCTCTCTCTCTCTCTCTCTCTCTCTCTCTCTTGTTCACTGTAGTACTCATTGTTCTTAGACTGACACCGCTGTCTTCACATCCTTGTCCACGCTAGTCTTAGTCTAATGTTATAGTTCAGTGGTTTGAAATTATGCCATAGCTTTTGCACAATAAATAAACCTAGATCGTCTGGATTATCTCAATATAATATATATATATATATATATATATATATATATATATATATATATATATATATATATATATATATATATATATATATCCATACGTATATATATGCATATGTATACATATATAAATATATACATATATTTCTTATTTTTTCATACTCATGTTGAGATGATGCGAACATACTCGTGTATTATGTTTGCAACATCAGCGTTTTTCTTTCTCTGTCTAATGTTATCTCCACTGTTGCAGGAGAGTGTAGTGTTTGAACTGGAATATAGAATTTAGGCCACAGGCCAAGCACCGGGACCTATGAGGTCATTCAGCGATGAAACGGAATTTTAGAGTAAAAAGTTTGTGAGGTGTGACAGGAGGAAAATCTCGCAGTTGCACTTTGAAACAATCGTTAGGAGAAAGTGGAAAGTTAGATGGAAGAAAGAGAACAAGGACGGAGGTACAGTAAAAGGAATGAAAGGGGTTGCGGCTAGGGGCCGAAGGGGCGCCGCAAAAAACCTTCGGTAATGCCTACAATACACCGCGTGAGGTGCACCACCCCTCTACGGAGGAGAGCGTAGAATAATGATCATCCTGACCTCTTCGAAAATAATGACATTTAAATAAAGAAACATAGAGATAAGTGATGAAAATATCTGAAAGAAAACCATTTGTTATATTATATCTCCCTTCAGGCATGTTCAGTATGAATAGGGTTTATCTCCTGAATAATAATAATAATAATAATCTCATAATAGCATGACTCGCTAGAATGGTGAAGAGATCCACAGTGGTGTATACATATATACGTGTATATATGTACATATATATATACATGAATATATATATATATATATATATATATATATATATATATATATATATATATATATATATATATATATATATATATATATGTGTGTGTGTGTGTGTGTGTGTACGTATAAGTGTATATGTATATATATATATATATATATATATATATATATATATATATATATATAGAGAGAGAGAGAGAGAGAGAGAGAGAGAGAGAGAGAGAGAGAGAGAGAGAGAGAGAGAGAGAGAGAGAGAGAGAAATATATATAAAAATATATATATTTCCGATATATATTTATATTTACACCACTGTGGATTTCTTCACCAATAATAATAATAATAATAATAATAATAATAATAATAATAATAATAATAATAATAATAATAATAATAATAATAATAATAATAATAATAATTATGTAATATTCCTATGGCATCAGCACAGAGATTTCTCGCAAAGCAGAGGAGAAACGACACTTGAACTTTATTTGAAAGATGATGTAACCCGCTGAACTTAAAAGAGCGATTTCGAGAGAACCCTTAATGGTACTTTAAATCATCGTCCCTTACATTATGGTGCTTCACCTTTTTCTGGCGTTTGTCAGTTGTTTTTTGGGGATGTAGGTATGGATGTGTATGTATATATGTGTATATTATATATATATATATATATATATATATATATATATATATATATATATATATATATATATATATATGTGTGTGTTTGTGTGTGTATGTATATGTATACATATATGTATATATATACACATGCATAAATACACATATATACATATAATAGGTATACACATATATATATATATATATATATATATATATATAATATTCATTTATATATATATTCTTATATCTATATATCTCTATCTATCTATCTATATATGTACTGTATATATATATATATATATATATATATATATATATATATATATATATATATATATATATATATTTATATATTTATATATATATATATGTGTGTATATATGTATATATACATATACGTAAATACAAATATATATGTACATATATATGTATATATATATATATATATATATATATATATATATATATATATATATATATATATATAGATATAAAGGAAGTAAAATTTACCACAGTAACTTCAGTATACAACTTAAACATTTTTTTACCTAAACTTCATAAACCTGACCTTTTTGAGCTCAAACTTCATAAATAAATTCTCCTTGGCCACTTCACCTTCAAAATAGCAAGAACTTCAAAGCAACGATTCTCTACAACGCAAACAAAAAAATTAATGAAAAAACCTAGATCCCCTCATGCGGAAAAACTCTTCTTGAAAAACAACGAACTCATTTTTAGCTTACAACCCACCTCCCTACTTCAAAACAAAAACAAGCAGGCGAGCTAAAAAAAAAAACAAGCAAAAAATCAAGGCACTAATGGAAACAAGCAAGCAAGTAAGCAAAAAAAAGCCAAAACATAAAAAGAAAAACAATCAAGACACTAATGAAAACATGGCTGCCTGACTTCTCTCGAACTGTCATATCAGAAGCTATAAGCAGGCAAGCTAAAAAAAAAAAACAAGCAAAAGCAATCAAGCAAACATGAAAACAAGCAAGCAGAAAAAGCAAAAAAAAAAACAAACAATCAAGAAACTAATGAAAGCACATAGCTGCCTGCCTTCTCTCGAACTGTCATATCAATACCGACAAGCAGGCAAGTCAAAAAAACGAGCAAAAGCAATGAAGCAAACATGAAAACAAACAAGCAAAAAAAGCAAAAAAAAAACAAACAATCAAGAAACTAATGAAAGCACGTTGCTGCCTGACTTCTCTCGAACTGTCATATCAAAACCTACAAGCAGGCAAGCTAAAAAAAGCAAGCAAAAGCAATCAAGCAAACATGAAAACAAGGAGGCAAAAAAGCAAAAAAACAAACAATCAAGAAACTAATGAAAGCACATAGCTATCTGCCTTCTCTCGAACTATCATATCAAAACCTACAAGGAGGCAAGCTAAAAAAAAATAACAAGCAAAAGCGATCAAGCAAACATGAAAACAAGCAAGGTAAAAATGCAAAAACAACAAACATTCAAGAAACTAGTGAAAGCACATAGCTGCCTAACTTCTCTCGAACTGTCGTATCAAAACCTACAAGCAGGCAAGCTAAAAAAAGTAACCAAAAGCAATCAAGCAAACATGAAAACAAGGAGGCAAAAAAGCAAAAAAACAAACAATCAAGAAACTAATGAAATCACATAGCTGCCTGACTTCTCTAGAACTGTCATATCAAAACCTACAAGCAGCAAGCTAAGAAAATAAGCAAAAGCAATCAAACAAACGTGAAAACAAGCAAGCAAAAAAGCAAAAAACAAACAGCCAAGAAACTAATGAAAGCACATAGCTGCCTGCCTTCTCTCGAACTATCATGTCAGAACTACAAGCAGGAAGCTAAAAAAAACAAGCAAAAGCAATCAAGAAAGTATGAAGGCAGGTAAGCAAAAAAAAAAAAAAACAATCAGTCAAGAAACTAATGAAAGCATATTGCTGCCTGCCTTCTCCCGAACTGTCATATCAGAACCTACCTAGGTACTTACCTACTCAACTATTGGGTAACCAATTCCCTCCCGTCTCTTAAGATGAGAGACTTTTATGAAACGTAATAAAAAGGCAGCGAGAGAGAGAGAGAGAGAGAGAGAGAGAGAGAGAGAGAGAGAGAGAGAGAGAGAGAGAGAGAGAGAGAGAGAAATGTCGTCTACGACGCAGGGCCCAAATCTCAAGCGACGTCAGGACGTCGATTGACCTCAAGGTCGAAGTAAGTAGGTAAGTAAGTAAGTAAGGGTCTAAAAAAAAAAAAGATAAAAAATATTATATGCTTTGTGATCTTCGCATCCTTGATCTAACTGAGATGTGTCTTGGCTGACGCAGAGTTTGGTTAATGCAGCGTCGAGACCAGCCTGGTTTTGTTAAAACAGAGAGAGAGAGAGAGAGAGAGAGAGAGAGAGAGAGAGAGAGAGAGAGAGAGAGAGAGAGAGAGAGAGATTTCCCTTATTATGTATTTTACGGAGAAATTAAATGAGAGAGAGTCTTTCTCTTCTCATGTATGGCATGTAGAAAATAAACGTAAAGCTTGTTAGTCTTCAGTGATTTCTTCTGTCCTTTGGAATCCAAAATCTTGGCATCCCTCGCTCCCTCCATCCAGAGAGAGAGAGAGAGAGAGAGAGAGAGAGAGAGAGAGAGAGAGAGAGAGAGAGAGAGAGAGAGAGAGAGAGAGGTCTTCCTCTCATCACTAAACCTCGGTTCTTGTACGTACCGAATTTGATGAGTGGAGATCTCCTCCTCTATAGGAGACCTGCCTATGTCCTTCTCTGTTCAATATGGATTAAAGAGAGTGGTTTGTTCTATATATATATATATATATATATATATATATATATATATATATATATATATATATATATATATATATATATTATATGCAATTTATATATATATATATATATATAGTATATTCATGATATTGCCTTGTAAAATATATATCTTTCCATGATTTTACTAGTTATCACTTGTTCTGTGTAATGGTAATAATTGTTGAAGTATCGTATGTAGTGTAATGTCAGATCTCAAAAGAGTTAGTGGTTTAGATAACTTAATGGCGCAATTTAGAATTAATAATTCGTTTTAATAGTAATGTAGTGTATCAGCAACACGTGTGTGCGTGTGGTAGCGAATGCTCTGTTTAGCTCACTTGTCACCGCGAAAGATAATGTGTTGACATGTTGGGGTAACAATAGGCTGCTCAGTTCTGAAAACCAACTTTGGTTCTTCGTCTTATTTTAAAAACATGCCACTTATGACTAGGCAGCTGCCGTCTGTTTTGATAGAGTTAAGATTTCGTTAAAAGCTATGTCACATATGCCTTTTTCTGAGTAAATGCAGAGACCGTTTTGCGAAAGTTTTCACAAGCTTGTGTAAGGTTAAGGTTTTATTACCATGGTATGATAAGGTATATTAAGGAATTTTTGCCTTAGTGAAATTGTTTTTGGTAAATCTTTTGTGTATTTTTGTGTGTTCTCGTGTTTGCAATCTCTTAATTTTTTACTTTTTATATATTGGTGATTTAACATTTATTTACTTAGCATTTTAAATATTTCTTGACAATTTAACATTGCATACTTGATTTAATTTTCATTTACTAAGATTTTCTTTTCAAATCTTGATTAATTTTTGATACTTTAAATTTTGGTTGATTGATTTAATTTCTTGATAAAGTAACCTTTGTAATTTAACTCAAGAATTAATTAAATTTTGTGTTGTTTTCAAGTAATAGTAAATGTTTTCCAGATCGTGAACTCTAATTACAAATTTTGAATTAAAAATAAATTTTTGTATTTAAAATAAAAAAACAACAGTGTTTCATTTACTGACCACCAGTGATTAGTATTAATTGTGTGCATAAGGCAAAGGGATAAACATGTTTTGTTCCTTCAGTTTTGCTGAAGTGAATTAAGACCAGGGAAACAGAGCTTTTTGATGGAGTGATGCCCTTTTACTTTAGTATATTTCTTGTTTAACTGTTGATACCTCACACTTGTTTTGATAAGCTCAAACTGATTTCTCACATGTTTAGTAAGTTTGTTAAGGGATCACTGTTGCCTTTAGAGTACTCAGTCGTAATTCTATTGTTATGGGAGTTCAGGTTTCTGGCTAAAGTGAGGTGAAATTTTGAATTCTATAATTAGTTGTGTAATAACCAGGTACTTGGTACACTTCATGACAATATATAATATAAAATATATATATATATATATATATATATATATATATATATATATATATATATATATATACAGTATATATATATATATATGTAATATATACTGTAAAAAAAAATATATATATATATATATATATATATATATATATATATATATATATATACATATATATATTACTACCTGAAGCCACTGGGAAAGTTCAAAATGAAACGACAGAGTGCCAAGTACTTTCGCATATTTTTAACACAAAAGTGCCCGTACGATGTATTAAAAATACAGGAAAGTACTTGGCACTCTGTCGTTTCATTTTGAATTTTCCCAGTGGCTTCACTAATAAACAAAATCACGTGCTTACTTTTGTGATTTCCTAGTATATATATATATATATATATATATATATATATATATATATATATATATATATATATATATATATATATATATATATATATATATATATACTTATACATTTGTATATGTATCTCTCTATACATATACATCGTTTAATGTTTATAATGTGATAGACAGACTTATTACAATTATTATTTAAAATCTGCAAGCAATCATGAATGGGTTAAATCACAGACCAGCCTTCCACAAAACAAAATATCTGCATAGGAAAAAAAAGATAAAAAAAAAAAGATTGATGTTAGAAAAAATAAGACAAAATACAGAAAAAAAAACGATCAGTTAAGTAACTTGAACACGGATACACAGCAATATCATAACAGGCAGTTGGGGAATTTCCACTTCAGCCATGTAAAGAAAACGCACACACACGCGAGCGCACTTGCATTTACCCACCATTACGCTTAATTCCTAATGGACTTGGGGCATTCTTCGCCTGAATGGGCGTGCCATCACTCTGTTGATCTCCAAGGCACAACAAAACGCTCCCCTAATGGCCTGATGAAAAGGTTTGTGTACTCCGACATGTCAGTTCTCAATTTCTCAGGTGATGTGGTTACGAAATCTCTTCTCCTTCGTCTCCTCCTTCTTCTTCTTCTTCCTCTTCTTCTTCTTCTTCACCTTCTTCTTCTCTCTGTCAGTCAGTCAGTCCCGCGAAAGCAGAGCCAAAATAGTGGCGCAAACGACCACCAGCAATCATGCTGTCACAACTTATTAAGCGAGGCTGCGCGTTAGCAGTAAAAGAAATATCACGTTAAGGAGAAGTCATCTTCCACAAGAGACTCCATTGGACAAATTAGGGATCACATTCGCTTTCATAGATTCGAGTTGTTTTGGAGCACTTCTGAGGTAGCCTATCCGTCGTCCGGGAGAGATCCCTAGGGGTGTGTTACGGGGTTGAAGGTTCTTTGAAGCGGCGTCCCTTCGGCCCATGGCTGCAACCCATGTCATTTCCTTTATTGTACCTTCGTTCGTGTTCTCTTTCTTCCAGCTTACAGCCCTCTTATAACAATTGTTTCATAGTGCAACTGAAAAAGGATTTCCTCCTTTTTTACTCATTTAAAACCCTTTTACTCTCAATTTCCCTTTCAGCGCTGGATGACCTCACCATAGGTCCCAGCGCTTGGCCTTTGGCCTAAATTTTCATTCTCTATTATGCAGGAGAGGAAACATTATGATGGATTTATTTTTTCTTTTTCAAGAAGTGAGAGCTCTCCCTTCTATATTTCCTTTACCTCCTCTTACTTCTTTCTAATAATAATAATAATAATAATAATAATAATAATAATAATAATAATAATAATAATAATAATAATAATAAGTACAAGGAATAAAAAACGCCACATTCTATCTTCATAAAATCTTGAAATTTAGAATTAGATAAAGAATACCCTTCAACCGTAACCTGTGGTGCTATGATACCAGTGAACTAAATCAGTAGCATTAAAAATCCCGTTACTGCTAGCGGATAAAAATCCTCTTTTGTCCTTCTTCCATCTTGAACTCAGACGTGACGTAAACGCCCACAAGATCTCGGGCGCCAGAGGGCTATTACGATTCACGTGTGTGTGCGTGCGTATGTGTGTGTGTATGTGTGTAGAGATCTACTCCATTTTTTGAAAATTGTCTTTATCCTTCTTCTTCTTCTTCTACTTCTGCTGCGTCTTCTTCTTCTTCTGTCGTCATTGCATTATTCCGTATGTTGACCTTGTCACGTCAGTTTGTGACCGATGGGATTCTAACCAGTTCATTCCAGAAGACGAGATTTCACAGTGATTATTTTTATCTTCTTTTTAAATTTATTTTGAATTACCTTTTTTTATTGGTTCCCTTTTTTCCTCATATTTCCCCTGGATGCTTTCGTCTTGTTTTGAGTCTCTCTCTCTCTCTCTCTCTCTCTCTCTCTCTCTCTCTCTCTCTCTCTCTCTCTCTCTTCTTCAGGACGTTTTTTGTGTTTGCCCGAGGTTCTTTCTTGATCATCAAATACTCGTTTACGTGCCAGTCTCCTTTCACTTTGGTGTACTCTTAATTTTATTGAAGATATATGTATGTATATATATATATATATATATATATATATATATATATATATATATATATATATATATATATATAATATATATATGTATATTTTAGATAGATAGATATATTATATATGTATATATATACATATACATATACATATATATATGTAATAATCAAATTATTTGGATTTACCCAGATACAACAGAACTAGTCTTCATCCTTCTTCTGCAGTGTAAATCTCAGGTTGTTGTTATAAAGACACGTTTTAAATCCTTAAGCTTTACGAAAACTCTTCAAGGTCATTTCCCTTGAAGATGTGGGCAGTAGTTCTCGAAAAGCTTGAGGATTTGAATTTTTTTTTTTTTTAACAATATTCCAAGATTTTCACAGAAGAAAAGTGGTCATATTTTATCAACTGTTTATTTATTAATTTGTTAAACTTTTTTTCTGTGTGAGTGATCAATTCTTTCTGTATTTCCTATTGTTTTCTGTAACTTACTTCAAATGAACGCCTTAATATTTCAAGGCAATGGCCCCTGTGGCGGGCTTTTTCCATATGGATAGGGTTCATCGCCTCAATAATAATAATAATAATAATAATAATAATAATAATAATAATAATAATAATAATAATAATAATAATAATAATTGAGTAAATAAATGTGAAGAGATAGAAAATAAAACCGATACACCTGAAATTCAGGGGACGTCAGCAGCGGCAGCAAGGAGCAGGAATGAATTCGCTCCTAGCTTGAACATTTGGAGATCAGAAGACTGCACAACTGCACGAGACAAACTGTTCCACATTTTAATTGTAGCCAAGACAAAATTCTTAGCAAACTAAATAGTGTTAAACCTGATACTAAAAAATGAGACTTACCGACATACAATGATATGTCCCCAGGAAGCATTTTCCAGAGATGTAACCGAGTACCGATACCTTTCCCTGAAAAAAAAGCGGGACGCCATATCTTAAAAACTAACCATAGAATTTTCTTGAAAATTATCTCATTATGTTTTACCATAGCCAAATTACTCGCGGGTATCTAATCTAACCCAACCCAACTCAACCCAACCCAACCCAACCCAACTCAACCCAACCCAACCTAACCTAAACTTAACCTAACCTAACTTAGGGGCATGGCAAAAAAACCGGGGCTGGTGCAACACTAACAAACATCTCAGGAATCTGCCCAGGAACAGATGTTTCTGAATCTGAACATTCGTTAAACGAGTCTGAATACATGAAAGCTGTACATTTAACAGTTACTTCCCGCTTTGCTGGTAACGTAATTTCTTTATAAGACACTGATAGGTATTCCGATACAACAGGATACATATGTAAGGATTAGATGACAATGAAAACACAACAGTACTTAAAACTGATAATTTATTGCAGCCGTACCAACTAACTGTATTCTGGCAACTTGAACACATACTGTTGTCAAGAGCAGTGGTGTGGTGATTCGATGCCTTTTCTGGCACAAACTGAGAAAAAAACTGATAAGAAAAATAAAAGGCAGCAGCCTGGATAAGAATCATTCATCAACTGAAGCCACAAACTTGACGTATGCAGCACATTATTATTATTATTATTATTATTATTATTATTATTATTATTATTATTATTATTATTATTATTATTATTCAGAAGTTGAACCCTATTCATATGGAACAAACCCACCAAAGGAGCCATCGACTTGATATTCAAGCTTCCAAAGAATATTATGGTGTTCATTTGAAAGAAGCAAGAGCGGGTAAAGGGAAATAAAAAAAAAAAATAGATCTCGCCTAAGAAAAAAGACAAAATATCAACAAATTTATTAAAGATACTTAATCTAATCGGTACGAAAACAAATAAATAACGACATAAAATGACAATAAAACTGAAAGGACTGGCTTGTTGGACAATGGCTTCGTTTTCCACGAAGCTTTCGTGACCTCATTTCACGAAGGGTAAAAGGAGACGTGTAATTCTCCGAAGATTAGAAATGTAGCATTTTTTTTCTTTTCTTTGCGGTCATTCTCGTATCCTATCGGACGACCGAATTTCCAGGACGTACACGAATCATACGAGAAATAATGAGTCAGTGTGATTCAGTCCGGAAACAGGAAAAAATTTCGGACGAACGCGAATTATGCAAGAAAGCAAAACTGAGTAAAAATTGTGATTTAATTAGAAAACGAAATTTGGACATTCTGTTTCAGATGGGTTTCATTTAGGCGTGACAGGGATCCTGAACCTGAGACTGTTTTGAAAATTGGGAATCCAGCGTAGCGTTGTATTTTAAACGCAATAAGGGAAGTACGTTCAACCAAATCTTGCGTTGTTGTTAGTGAAAGCTTAGACAACAATAGATTTATTATTAATCGGTGATACACGCACACACACACTCACACATATATACATACATGAGCGTGTATGTGTAAATATATAGCTTAAAAAGACATGGCTTTAAAAAACAGCTAGAAAAGAGCCCAGCACAGTGGGCAAGCACTTTCACATAATGATTTCAGAGCACCCTCTCTACGAGAGAGAGAGAGAGAGAGAGAGAGAGAGAGAGAGAGAGAGAGAGAGAGAGAGAGAAAGTTCTAGTCTAGAGTGTCATACCCTATCATCTACGACCTTGGCAATGCAGCAATACTGGCGTCGCGAGGCATAAATCGATTATCGCCAATAGCGATTATGTAAAAAGGCGCAGGTTACACAGGGAATAACCGGGGGCTTGAGAGAGAGAGAGAGAGAGAGAGAGAGAGAGAGAGGTATTGAAGACCTCTAGGGCTTCTCGTGGGAGGGAGTGAGGGAGAGGGAGAAGGAAAGGGAAGAGGGGGAAGACGTATCGTTGGTAGGCCTTGCATGAAATGGCGTCTGTGCTTGGGAAGTGGATCTATATGTATATATTCAATTTATGTATGTACTGTATATATATGTATATACATATAGATGTCTATATATCTATCTATCTGTGTAAATATACAATATACACACATATATATATGGATAGAGAGAGAGAGAGAGAGATAGAGAGATAGAGAGAGAGAGAGAGAGAGAGAGAGAGAGAGAGAGAGAGAGAGAGAGAGAGAGAGAGAGAGGGTGAAGGAAAGAACGAAGGCTTTAGGCAAAGGAGGCCCAATAGGGGTTTGGGGGTGGGATACGTTGTTCCTCGCGGGGTGAGAGAGAGAGAGAGAGAGAGAGAGAGAGAGAGAGAGAGAGAGAGGGTGGGGTTGGGTGTATAAGGATTCCTTCGCCCAGTTGATTGATGTGTGCGGCGCCACTACGCCCAGGTAAAGGGCGCAGTGTCACGATCTTATTTCAAGGTCACGGCGTGACCTGTCTAGTCAAGGGAAAACATTTTAACAATTTTTCTTTTCGTTTTACGGATTTGAATAACAAAACATAGGCCTATTGCTGACTAGAAGAGTGAAGCATAAACCACCAGCCAGTGCGCAGTTGCTTTGAAATCTCAAATGTTTTGAATACCAAGAAATATTCATGTCTGTTAATGCAATCGTGAGTTTCTGTTATTTTTAAATACTTTGGTAAACTATTGGCTTTTGTCGTTATTAATGTCAAAACTCATTATTCAAGCCACGTTGTTTTCTGGCAAAAGACAAAATTGTTTTTGAAGGAAAACATGAGGAGCGTCAGTAACAAGCCCTGATGCTTTCCTTTTCTCTTATGAAAGAGTCAGCACAAAAATGTCAACAAACGTGAAGTAAAAGTGAGAAATGTTATAAGTATGAGTGAGGAGAAATCTAGTATCTTTTCTACTCTCTCATGGAAGAATTTTAACTAGGTCTAGTTCAAGCAAGGCTTTCTACCCTCTCCTGAAACCCGAAGTATGAGACTACGTGTGGAGCAAAGGCTCACGTTCCGCTGACACTTCAGACAAGTAAAAAATGCACCTGAAGTGTCTTCGGCACAATCGAGTTTTCTGTACAACCACTACAGCGTATAATCAAGGCCACTGAAAATAGATCAGTCTTTCGGTGGTCTCCTTGTAATGCTGTATTGGCCGCGGCCCATGAAACTTTAACCACGATCCGGTGGTGGTCTATCCTACATCGTTGCCAGACGCACGATAATGGCTAACTTTAACCTCAAATAAAATAAAAACTACTGAGGCTAGAGGGCTGCAATTTGGTATGTTTGATGACTGGAGGGTGGATGATCAACATACCAATTTGCAGGACTCTAGTCTCAGTAGTTTTTAAGACCTGAGGGCAGACAGAAAAAAGTGCGGACGTACAGACAAAGCCGGCACAATAGTCTTCTTTTTTTACAGAAAACTAAAACCAAAATAAACAAATAATCTTATGCCCGGAAAGAAAGCCATTTTCATTCGAAATAAGCCCGCAGTGCGAGAATGGACAGATACTTTGCAGAACAAACAGGAATAATGTTCTATCTTTTGACGTTATGAGGGTGGTATGTTGTCTGTTCCACCACAAAATCCTCTCAACTCGAAGGTTGGCAGAGATTTAAATCTGGCAACAGTTGACAACTTTTGCTCTGACTGCAGCGGTATTGAAACTGAATGCAATGGCTTCATTGCACTTCATTTTAAAAGGCACCGCTGTCATTATTAAAATCTGTATTATTACCTTTAACTTGTCAAGTAAGTTCTGAATCTGATAGCTGTAAGGTATCCTTAGGCCTATAGTTCAGTATTTGAGGGCCTAAGTAACTCATTTAATTTACAAATTGTATGCTCTTGTTTTGACAAGTTTTCTATTCGCTATAGAAATTAATTTAATTAGGTTTCTTAATTTATTTTCCTAATTCCTTTAATAGCTTAATATAGCCTGAGGTACATAGAAATAGAAATACCATTTTAGTACGCCAAACATATTGATAACTTACAATACCAACATTCCATTGGAAACATCAACATTTCTCCAGAGTTAGGCTACAAGGCAATGGAACACTTTCTGAGAATGTGTACATAAGCAAAATCAGTCTAGCCCATATATAAAGTTTTTTCATGTAACTATTTAATATTCATCAAAATCTATATCTCTCACGTTACATAACACATTCTATGGACATTGCGTTACGTGATCACGCGCGTAAAAGGCGATTGGAAGATTGGAAGTGACGTAACGTGACGAATAAAAACGGTGGTGCGTTGTTACGTAACAGCGCTGTATTTTTTATTCCAATAGAAACTGATCGTGGTGTTATTGTTATACAGGCGCATTCAATATGGAGTCATATAATTATTATTCATAGTATTTCATTTAGTTTAATTTCATTTCATTTATTCTTATTTTGTTATTATTCTTATTCGAACTGTGCCCTTGGAATTTCAAAGAATTTCTCGAACTGTAACCTAGAAATTTTAAAGAATTTCCAGAACTGTTACCTAGAAATTTCAAAGAATTTCCTGAATTGTAACCTTGAAATCTCAAAGAATTTCCAGAACTGTAACCTAGAAATTTCAAAGAATTTCCACAACTGTTACCTAGACATTTCAAAGAATTTCCAGAGCTGTTACTTTGAAATCTCAAAGAATTTCCAGAAATGTAACCTAGAAATTTCAAAGAATTTCCAGAACTGTTACCTAGAAATTTCAAAGAATTTCCAGAACTATTACCAAGAAATTTTAAATAATATCCAGAACTGTTACGTTGAAATTTCAAAGAATTTCCCCAACTGTACCCTAAAGGTTTTAAAGAATTTCCAGAACTGATACCTAGAAATTTTAAAGAATTTCCAGAACTGATACCTAGAAATTTTAAAGAATTTCCAGAACTGTAACCTAGAAATTTCAAAGAATTTCCAGAACTGTAACCTTGAAATTTCAAAAAACTTCCCCAACTGTAACCTAAAAGTTTTAAAGAATTTCCAGAACTGTTACCTAGAAATTGTAAAGCATTTCCAGAACTGTTACCTAGAAACTTCAAAGAATTTCCAGAACTGTAACCTTGAAATCTCAAAGAAATTCCCGAACTATAACCTTGAAATTTCAAAGAATTTCCAGAACTATAACCTAGAAATCTCAAAGAATTTCCAGAACTGAAACCTTGAAATTTCAAAGAATTTCCAGAATTGTAACCTTGGAATTTCAAAGAATTTCCAGAACTATAACCTAGAAATCTCAAAGAATTTCCACAACTGTTACCTAGAAATTTTAAGGAATTTTCAGAATTGTAACTATGAAATTTCAAAGAATTTCCAGAACTGTAACCTTGAAATTTCAAAGAAATTCCAGAACTGTAACCTAGAAATCTCAAAGAATTTCCAGAACTGTAACTTCGGAATTTCAAAGAATTTTCAGAACTTTAACCTTGAAATCTCAAATAATTTTCCGAACTGTAACCTTGAAATTTCAAAGAATTTCCAGGACTGTAACCTTGAAATCTCTAAGAATTTCCAGAACTGTAACCTTGAAATTTCAAAGAATTTTCAGAGCTGTAACCTTGGAGTTTCAAAGAATTTTCAAAACTGTAACTTTGAAATTTCAAAGAACTTCCAGAACTCTAACCTTGAAATTTCAAAGAATTTCAAGAACTGTAACCTTGAAATTTCAAAGAATTTCCCGAACGTAACCTTGAAATCTCAAGGAATTTCCTGAACTATTAGCCTTGAAATTTCAAAGAATTTTCAGAACTGCAACTTTGAAATTTCAAAGAATTTCCAGAACTGTAACCTTGAAATCTCAAAGAATTTCCCGAACTGTAACCTTGGAATTTCAAAGAATTTCCATGTAACCTTGGAATTTCAAAGAATTTCCCGAACTGTTAACTTGAAATTTCGAAGAATTTCAAATACCTATTTTGGAGATTGGTAAAA
>NC_089783.1:33224124-33229124 GCF_040412425.1 Macrobrachium rosenbergii | reverse complement strand
CTCTCTCTCTCTCTCTCTCTCTCTCTCTCTCTCTCTCTCTCTCTCTCTCTCTCTCTCTCTCAATTAAGAAGGAAAATGGCGCATTGGCTGAATTTCCAAAAGAAATTTCGCAGTTGGCAACCCTCCAGCACGTGGGCGTACAAACACACACAAACACATCTCTCCAGTTAATTCGCTTCGAGTGAGAAGACGTCACGACTGGCTTGAAGCTGATTGGCTCTCTCTCCATCCAGTCGTAGGAGCGAAAGAGAGAGAGAGACAGAGAGAGACAGAGAGAGAGAGACAGAGAGAGAGAGAGATTTTTCTTTTCTTAAAGGCAACCCACGCTAAACTTTAAGTGAAGCATTATATATATATATATATATATATATATATATATATATATATATATATATATATATATATATATATATATATATATATATACATACATATATAAAATGTATATATATATATATTTATGTGTGTGTGTGTGTGTGGGTGTATAACATATATATATATATATATATATATATATATATATATATATATATATATATATATATATATATATATATATATATATATATATATATATACAGTATATATATATACATATACCTGTATGTATGTATATATATATATATATATATATATATATATATATATATATATATATATATATATATATATATATATATATATATATAATTTACATAAGCAGCCACAGTCTGAAGCTTTCTCCTGGTTACATTAAACATCATAACTTTTTATTGTGTATTAATCAAATTCAGTGCCATGACTCCACTTGTATCCTAATCTCTGACACAGGTCGATAAATAAGAAGAAGGCTCGGTCCAGCAGCGAGGACTCTGATTGGCTGCCTCGTTGAGGATCCCGGCCTCCCATTGGCTGGAATCCGTGATGTCAGATCTACGCCCACGTCTCGAGACTTAAGGTCTATTTCTGGTTGCTCCCACAAAGACGGTGGTCTGCTACTATTATTTTTACTACTGGAAGACGCCCGGTTTGTTGTTTATGGTCTCTCTCTCTCTCTCTCTCTCTCTCTCTCTCTCTCTCTCTCTCTCTCTCTCTCTCTCACTGTCCTTACTTTTATATCTTTAGTATCGCTGCTACGAAGTGTTAGTAGATTGGCTACAATATATTACCGTGATTATTATATATTCTTATGATTCTCTCTCTCTCTCTCTCTCTCTCTCTCTCTCTCTCTCTCTCTCTCTCTCTCTCTCTCTCTCTCTTTCCTAGCAAGGTCTAACAGTCCACTACATTATAATTTGCTCTCTCTCTCTCTCTCTCTCTCTCTCTCTCTCTCTCTCTCTCTCTCATTGCTGACTCCTTCATTCTGCAATATTATGACAGAGCTCTTGGTTACAAAACGGATATTAAAATAGCATCGACATGTGAGTTTCGATGTCAGTTACAATTGAATCAAAACTACTAAATATACCTTCTCTCTCTCTCTCTCTCTCTCTCTCTCTCTCTCTCTCTCTCTCTCTCTCTCTCTCTCTCTCTCTCTCTCTCAGCTGTTTTATTTTATGAAATTTTTCCAATTAAACAAGTGCTTTCAGGGTACAAAATTCATTCTTAAAACTCGTAAGGCCCCCTTGGTTTTTGAAAACCACATACAGTTTTTCCATTAGCTCGTAAAGTTACACTACTTTTTTTTACATAAAAATTTTATTTTCAATTAATCAAGTATTTTCGGAAAATTACCTTTTACAGAATGCTTCCATAAAACCTATAAGGTTTCCCTAGGCCCATGTACAACACATACAGCTTTAGTTTTCTGTAAAAGAAAACTATTGTGCTGGCTCTGTCTGTCCGTTCGCACTTTATTCTGTCCGCCCTCAGATCTTAAAAACTACTGAGGCTAGAGGGCTACAAATTGGTATGTTGATCATCCACTCTCCAGTCATCAAACATAACAAATTTCAGCCCTCTAGCCACAGTAGTTTTTATTTTATTTAAGGTTAAAGTTAGCCATAATCGTACTTCTGGCAATGATATAGGACAAGCCACCACCGGGACGTGTTTAAAGTTTCATGGGTCGCGGCTCATACAGCATTATACTGAGACCACCAAAAGATAGATCTGTTTTTGGTGGCCTTGATTATGCTCTGTAGCGGCTGTACAGAAAACTCGATTACACCGAAGAAACTTCGGCACATTTTTTACTTGCTCCATTTATTCCTAAAGTTACACTATTTTCTTTTATCAAACTTTTTATCTATTTATCGTATTTTCTTATCTTTATCTACAGTGCCCCTCCCCTATCAGTCCTACAGTCATTTCATCACTTTGCAAAATAAAATACTACTATAAATCTTCCCTTGGTATGTTTTATCACCACTGAAAAAAAGACTACTTATTTCCCTCATTTCGACACAACTTATGTACACTGGCCCACTTATCAATATTAATGTCACCATAGTATTTCACTCATAGCACTATAACACAGAACTATCACCATAGTATTTCACTCGTAGCACTATAACATAGTCTTATCACCACAGTATCTCACTCGTAGTACACTAAAACATAGTACTAAAACACAGTACTATCTCCATAGTATCTCACTCATAGCACTAAAACATACTTGTATCTCCATAGTATTTCACTCATAGCACTAAAACATACTCCTGTCTCCATAGTATCTCACTCGTGGTACTAAAACATAGTACTATCTCCATAGCATCTCACTCGTAGTACTACAACATAGTACTATCTCCATAGTATCTCACTCTTATTACTAAAACATAGTACTATCTCCATAGGATCTCACTCTTATTACTAAAACATAGTACTATCTCCATAGTATCTCACTCGCAGTACTACAATATAGTACACTCTCCATAGAATCTCACTCTTATTACTAAAACGTAGTACTATCTCCATGGTATCTCACTCTTATTACTAAAACATAGTACTTTCTCCATAGTATCTCACTCGTAGTGCTATAAAATAGTACCACAGTATAATATCTCACTCATAGTACGATAATATAGTACTATCACAATCGTATTTCACTAGTGAGACTAAAACACCTTTCCTTTCTTAAACCATTTAATTGCTTTTTTTTTCTTCGTTTTCACAAGCGGTCTTAAATTTACATTAACTCCCACTCTATTTGATTCATATGACTCTTAATAAGCACCTATAGGTCTATTACATAACGATTATTCGATTTTCCCTTTTTTAATAAGGGGTAGAGAACACTCCAGTTATGTTGGGGCTAAGCTGCTGACACATCACAGTTAAAGTTATCGTCACATTCTTAAATCTGTTATCGTTATCTTGTTCGTATCTCATGTTGTCATAACGTGCTTCGTGAGAATGAATATTGATTCAGATATTTGTGGATTAATTGAAATGAGGTAAGAGAGTAAGTGTTCGAGACTTTTTTTTCTTGCAACTTACCAGTTACTTAGAAAGTTACTGGTTGGTCCAGCTAGTTTTAGGCTGACTGTCTTAATTATCTTTTAATATGATCTAATATCTAAGATGGTTCCTTTATATAGGTCACAAAAATCTCTGCTGTGATACTAACAAGATAATCTGAAGTCAGCTTTTGCCAAAATCACTCGATATTTGAACGGAACCGACCAGAAAGTTTCAGTCTCACAAGGATTCCATTTTCTATTATGTGAAGCTCCTATAGAAAACGAAATTATGCCGATCGATAACTTTGGATAACTTCATTCGTTGTTTTATATATATCTTATTTATTTTTCTTTGTTATTCATATTTCATAGTTTAGTCTTTACCATTCGATTTCTTTGTCTGCATGCACAGACATGTATATATATATATATATATATATATATATATATATATATATATATATATATATACACATATATATACAGTATGTATATACTGTATATATATATATATATATATATATATATATATATATATATATATATATATATATATATATATATATATATATATATACAAATTAGCCGGAACAAGCGACGATCATTGTACTAAATCGGCCTTGTAATCGTAGAGAACAACAATATGATTACCTTGGAGAGTCAATAAAACTTTTCTATGATATTTTTACGGCCGGCAACGCCAGATTTACGTAACGAAGATCCAGAGGTTGCTAATTATATTATTCCAAATGATAATTCTTAATTTTCAGGAATCAGTTGTGATTGGGTTCATTCTCGGATGACTTATGGGTCTTGGGACACTTAGGCCTACTGCTGCAAGGGAGAACTCTAGTCGTTTTTAAGTGATATTACATTTTCCCCTACGACTGGAGCCGTTTTATGCCTACGCTGTCATAAAATCTTTTTAGTTATAGTAAGACACAGTCTCTTGCTTTTATCCAAGGTTCTTCATTAACATACAAAACAAATTTCAGCTTTAATCATTTTCACAATTTTTCCTTTCAAGTTTATTTTTATTCGGTAATGTTCATCTCTTTCCTCGTATGACAGTTTACTGTCGTTTTGTCTTATATACATTGTCTCCAATTCCTTTCTTCTTCTTCTTCTTCTTCTCCTTCTTCTTCTTCTTCTTCTTCTTCTTCTTCTTCTTCTTCTTCTTCTCTAGTAAATATATCCCCCACTTCTCTTCCTTCTTCTCTCCTGGTACTACCACTTGTAGCACTATGTGACAGCTTCAAGATTCACGTAGCACCATTCTACCCTACTGCCTAGTACTAATACCACTAGCAGTTCGGTCTAGGTTACGGAGTAAGTTTTGCAAGAACTTTTCCTCATAAAACTGAAACAGCACTGGCGATGCAATCAAACTTAACGAGGGATATCACATCTCTCTCTCTCTCTCTCTCTCTCTCTCTCTCTCTCTCTCTCTCTCTCTTCAGGCAATCACATAAACGCCTTGATTTCCGTCCGGCTCAATAATTTCGCGCCAAAACATCTCAATTTAAGCGATCGTTATGAGCAGCAGTGTTCGGGAAAGCTGTGATGGCAAGAGTTGGAAGCAACGCAAATCTCTCTCTCTCTCTCTCTCTCTCTCTCTCT
>NC_089783.1:33209124-33219124 GCF_040412425.1 Macrobrachium rosenbergii | reverse complement strand
CACCCTAATATTCTTTGGAAGCTTGAATTTCAAGTCAATGGTCCCTGTTATGGGTTTGTTCCATATGAACAGGGTTCACATAATAATAATAATAATAATAATAATAATAATAATAATAATAATAATAATAATAATAATAATAATAATAATAATACTGCAATTCTTGAATGACCCTGCTGGGCTGTTTCATATTGACTCAGTACCTACTGCTGGTTGCCATGACAACTGGTACTTCTCCATGATCCTTTTTCTAATAGTACTGGTGCACCTTTGTCCTGGTAATTTGTCTATACAAGGCTGTGCAATCATTTGTCATGCGCAGGTCAGAAAGGCATAGTTTTACTATCCTTTAAGCACTGTAAGACTATAGCTTTATCTTGGCTACAACTAATATGTGGACCAGTTTGTCCAGTGCAGTTTTGGAATCTTCTGATCTCCAGATGTTTAAGCGAGGAGCAAATCCATTCCTTCTCTCTGCTGCTGGTGACGTCTCCTGAATTTCAGGTGCATCTGTTTCATTTTCTATTTCCTGATACTTAATCATTTCTCACCTTTTCCTATAACTTCTCTCTCTCTCTCTCTCTCTCTCTCTCTCTCTCTCTCTCTCTCTCTCTCTCTCTCTCTCTCTCTCTGCAGGCTGATTTCCCTTTGGAGACCTCTTGGGTATATTAAAGTCTTTTGACTCTGTCCATATGGATTTTCTGCTGAAGATTTAAAGAAAGAAAGAAAGAAAGAAAGAAGAACGGAAGAGAGTGTTGGACATGGAACCTGTAATAGAAGGAAGACAATTGGGCAGTTAGTAAAAGGCTTACTGGTATGCAGCAAGTGGTTTGTTAGGGGAAACAAGTGAATTAATTTTTTAAAACCGAAATCACCGTTCTCTTTTTTTTTATCTGCGTGACTTTCAAGTGTACTTGTAGTAGTGGTCGCGTATTTATAATGTTAAACTCGTTAAATATTTATTTTTCACATTTCGCCACCAACACTGCGCTCTGAAATGAGAGAGGCAAATTACTTTCACTCCGTAAATCTGCTATTATTATTATTATTATTATTATTATTATTATTATTATTATTATTATTATTATTATTATTATTATTATTATTACTAAAACAAATTAATCATAATCATTTGTTAATTTATTTATAAGAAAGTTGATGGAGGTGAAAAGCCTGTAGCTATTTCTTGTCATACTCTCTCACTCTCTCTCTCTCTCTCTCTCTCTCTCTCTCTCTCTCTCTCTCTCTCTCTCTCTCTCTCTCTCTCTCTCTACAGAAAAGTGGTAGAACAGTCGCATGTTAAATACTGCATTTAGTACATTTAGCAAGCAAAGTATATGGCCAGGGATAGAAATTCTCAACTAGTACACTAAATACAGTATTAATCATTCGCTTACTCTACTGCTTTAATGACCTCACATGACCTGGACTGTCACTCTTTAAAATCTGGAATGGAGGAGTTCAATGGGCATTTCTTGGGTCTTTGTGTAACAGCCCCATATATATATATATATATATATATATATATATATATATATATATATATATATATATATATATATATATATATATATATATATATATATATATATATATATATATCTGATACATTCTGCAACTGATGAAATAGTTAATAAATGTCATCTAGAATTATCTTCCCTATATAAGTGGAGGCGATAGCGTTCTCTTTGTGGTATTTCAAGTCCTTGACATACATAGCAAAGTACTCCACACATTTGCTAATTACAGTCATTATTATTATTATTATTATTATTATTATTATTATTATTATTATTATTATTATTATTATTATTATTATTATTATTATTATTATATGCAGTAAATTTGCCTTACAGTCGAACTTCTCAGTTCCAGAGGTCAAAAGTTCAAGCGAAAACGTAATGTATAACTACCCTAAAATCATTCTCCGTGTATTTTAATAATTTACTTACATTTTTATCCATTTGTTAATTTATTTTTTCTTCTCTAATAAGTAATCTCTTATTTCTGTATTTCTCATTACCTTCTGTTACTTCTTTCAAATGGAAAATTAACTTTCAAGTCAAAGGCCCCTAAGGTGGGCTTGTTCCATATGTATAGGGTTCATCTTCTGAATAATAATAATAATAATAATAATAATAATAATAATAATAATAATAATAATAATCTTTGGAAGCTTGAATTTCAAGTCAATGGCCCCTGTGGTGGGCTTGTTCCATATGTACAGGGTTCAGTTTCTGAATAATAATAATAATAATAATAATAATAATAATAATAATAATAATAATAATAATAATAATAATAATAATATTTTTATTTGTATTATTATTATTATTATTATTATTATTATTATTATTATTATTATTATTTCTGACAAAATGAACATTTTGCCAGAAATAATAGTAATAATAATAATAATAATAATAATAATAATAATAATAATAATAATAATAATAATTTGTGTAATAAAAATCCACAGTTATATAGTAAATATATTACTATGTAAAATAAACCAAAGACTTTCGAACACTTGAACGGTGATCCTCATCAGTCCTAACGTTAACGTTTAACGTTAGCACTGACGTGGAACACCGTTCAAGTGTTCGAAAGTCTTTGGCTTATTTTACATATTTTACATAGTGATATATTTACTATATAATTGTGGATTTTTATTACACAGATAGTATTTCACGAAATTGTGAATCTATTAGCAATAATAATAATAATAATAATAATAATAATAATAATAATAATAATAATAATAATAATAATGATAATCATTTTACTTATGACTCTGCGAGATTAAGACACTTGAACAAGAACTATGAAAAAGCGTAAAAGCAACAATTTAAAGCTTCGTAACTGCACCTTTGGTAATGCCACTAGCAATTGCTTTTAGTTCCCCCCTGACTGTTTCAATTTCCTTTTGGGTAAAGTAAGAAAAATAAGGTTACGAGCGGCAGCGTTATCAATGTATCTTGAAATCGGGCCAAGGTTACTGAGTGCATATATATATATATATATATATATATATATATATATATATATATATATATATATATATATATATATATATATATATATATATATATATATATATATACAGTATATATATATAAGTATATGTACTGTATATATACAGATATATATTTATATGTATATATATATATATATATATATATATATATATATATATATATATATATATATACTGTATATATATATATATATGCAAAGCAATACGTTCCCTTCTCTCTCTCTCTCTCTCTCTCTCTCTCTCTCTCTCTCTCTCTCTCTCTCTCTCTCTCTCTCTCTCAAACACAGAAATTCAGCGAGGCCAAATCAGGCTTACTGAAGAAGCCTTGCGTGATGGAAGGCAACTTTTAACCCAAATAAACAATTATGTATTTTTTTTTGGAAGTGGCGCCAGAAGGTTCCTCTGTTCGACAGACTGATTTTAAAACTCCTTTCTCCCGATATTGATTCGTCTCTCGTTCCTGTTTATGGGCTTTTCTCATGAGATATATTTTTACTTTTAAGTCTGGCTTTGTATTTCGAGGGTAAATTTTTAAAGAAACACTGTAAAAATGTGGCGTTTCTGTTCATTTGAGAGATAGAGAGAGAGAGAGAGAGAGAGAGAGAGAGAGAGAGAGATAAATATTTATATACATGTACAGATATATATATATGTACGTGTATATATACTTATATAAACTTATACATATATATACAGTATATACATATATATACATATATATATATATATATATATATATATATATATATATATATAGAGAGAGAGAGAGAGAGAGAGAGAGAGAGAGAGAGAGAGAGAGAGAGATAGATAGATAGATAGGAAGGGAAGAAAGAGAGCAAATATGTATATATATACTGTATATATATAATACAATATATAGCAAGAGAGAGAGAGAGAGAGAGAGACAGAGAGAGAGACAGAGAGAGAGAGAGAGAATTATATCATGTAGACAAAAAGTAATACAGATAAATAAACACCTCTTCATTTTATTCCATCGTCCACTCTCACCCTTACTGAAGACTCTTCTGCCAAGAAAATTAGCGAAATTAAAAAGAAAAAAGAATTCTATTTCTGGAAATTTCCCGCCCATCGATAATCCGGCAGCCAATCCTGCTGTTATTAATTCCCTTGCAACGGTTCAATTACAAACAGTTTTGGAAAATTGGACAAGGGACTCTTGCTTGAAGCATTTCTCGAATTATGAAGGATTATGAAGCCTTCATAGCACCTTCACCAGCCGTGGAAGGTTTTTCGTTTCAGCTGTGAAGGCTGATTGGCTGAAGATTGTACATTTGTTTGTTAGCCAACCATTAAGCAGTATTATTATTATTATTATTATTATTATTATTATTATTATTATTATTATTATTATTATTATTATTATTATTATTATTCAGAAGATGAACCTCACTCATATTGAAAAATCCCACCACAGGGGCCACTGACTTAAAATTCAAGGTTCCAAAGAATATTAAAGTGTTCATTTGAAAGAAGTTACAGAAGGTAACAGGAAATACAGAAAGAAGAGATCAGTTATTAAAAAAGAAAAAATAAATAAAATATGAATAAATAAGTGTATAAAAATGTAAGTAATTATTTAAATACATGGAGAATAGAACTATGGCAATGAAGTTCTTAATTATGAGTTGTTTATATGGGGTGCTTTCATGAACTTCATTGCCTAAAAATGTTTGTGTTTTGTAGGTCTGTCTACAAGAAGTCTTAAAAGGTTAATGATAGATTTTCAATGACTTTTCGTTCAGTTATGGACTGTGCGCCAAAGAAATTATTATTGTTATTGTTCAGAAAATGAAGAACCACATTCATATGGAACAAGCCTACCACAGGGACCATTTACTAGAAAGTCAAGCTTCCTAAGAATATTACGGTGTTCATTTGAAAGAAGTAACAGGAGGTAATGGGAAATACAGAAAGAGATCACTTATTTGAAAAACAGATAAACTTACAAACACCCTCCCCCCCCAAAAAAACGAAATCTTGCTTATGATTTATCAGTCGAGAAAAGACATAAAAATGAGATAGCTCAACTACGGTTCTACGGAAAAATGCTCAAATAATTTCTTCTGGGATCAAAGAATAGACAGATACCTAATCCTTAACGGTAGAGTTTCAATTTCCCTTTACCTTCTCTTACTTCCTAATGCGAACCATATTCTTTGGAAGCTTGAATTTCAAGTCAGTGGCCCCTTTGGTGGGCTTGTTCCGTATGAATAGGGTTCATCTTCTAAATGATGATGATGATAATAATAATAATAATAATAATAATAATAATAATAATAATAATAATAATAATAATAATAATAATAATACCATAGTCTTTGGAAGCTTGAATTTCAAGTCAGTGGCTCCTGTAGGCCTGTTCTATATGAATAGGGTTCATCTTCTGAATAATAATAATAATAATAATAATAATAATAATAATAATAATAATAATAATAATAATATGAAGGAAATAGACCCTCTCTTAAACAGGTCTTATTGAAAAGGATGGCTGTATTATGCGAATTTATCTTATAAAGAATCTTTTCTATTTTCCTTATAATTTGCTGTTCAGACTCAGCAACTGGCCAATATTCGTATTGGAAACTTTTTCCAACATGAATCTTGGCCAGTTGCTGACCAACATAGCTGAGCCCGAAAAGAGAATTATAGGGAAAATAGACAAGATCCTGTACAAGATAAATTCGCATAATACAACCATCCTTTTCAATAATAATAATAATAATAATAATAATAATAATAATAATAATAATAATAATTGAACGATATAATGGCTCTGAGTTTCTGAATGACAAGCTAATCTACTCTGGGTTTATTGACCATGTTCCAAAAGCTGTTTCAACAGGTACCACCCTCTACCTCTCTTGCGCTAGCTCCCAAGGAAAGCGTGCATGGTACTAACGACTCCCTTTCCATAACTTTATTATTCACGTTCTTTCGATGTGCCGTAATGTCATACCGCTAAGTACTGAAGTCTTTAAGTCTTCCGTGTTTCTTTTACTGCGAATCCGTGGAAAGGTGTTCCCGAGGGTGTTACTGAGGTCGCTGCTCCTAAAATTTACGAGGGACTGAGAAATGCCACTTTCCAGTGCCCAGCTCCTTTGCATGACTTTTCCAGAGTTATATTTTATTGCTCTGCTTTTGTTTATTTTTTTATTTGTGTATGATTTAATGGTTAATCCTCCTGTTTTACTTTTTCCCACATATTATTATTATTATTATTATTATTATTATTATTATTATTATTATTATTATTATTATTATTATTATTCAGAAGATGAACCCTATTCTTATGGAACAATCCCACAAAAGGTGCCATTGACAAGTAACAAAAAGTAAAGAGAAATACAGAAAGAAGAGATCTCACTTATTAAAAAGAAAAATAAATTAACGAGTTAAAAAATAGAAAGAAATGTATTCAAATGTCAGTAGAATAGCATTAGGGTAGTAATGCATTACATGAAAAACGAAAGATTAAAAAAAAAGAGGTTAAGGAATTCGGCTCTCTCATAGGTCCTATCTGTGCTCCCCGTCGCTCTTGACGCCGGCGGGAGATGGGAGGGAGGACCCATCACCACCGGAAGTTGCGGCATCCTTTCATCACCAGCAGGAGATATTTCAGGAGGTGTTTTTTGCAATATTTTTCTTTGAATAACACTTTTACGACGACTTCAAGAGCAACGAAAGCATATGGGGTGTTGAGAAATGCCGCTAAAATGAGAACGTGAACGGAGATGCGTCCGTTTAGGGGGTGAGAATGACCCTCTCTCTCTCTCTCTCTCTCTCTCTCTCTCTCTCTCTCTCTCTCTCTCTCTCTCTCTCTCTCTCTCTATATATATATATATATATATATATATATATATATATATATATATATATATATATATATATATATATATATATATATATATATATATATCTTCCCCCGCTCTCTCTCTCTCTCTCTCCTACCATTCTCAATCTACCTTTCTCTCTCCTCCTATCCTTCCCTCTCTCTCTCTCTCTCTCTCTCTCTCTCTCTCTCTCTCTCTCTCTTTCCATCTCCCGTTTTTTTATAACAGTTTCACTGATTGAAGGGCAGTGTGTGTATAGAGAGAGAAATCTGGAAATTGTGCTCTCTCTCTCTCTCTCTCTCTCTCTCTCTCTCTCTCTCTCTCTCTCTCTCTCTCTCTCTCTCTTTCGATTTTATTTTTAAAACATTCACTCTGATGGAAGGATAGAAAGTATGTGTACAGAGGGAAACTTTTGGCAATTATAGTCAAGGGAGAGAGAGAGAGAGAGAGAGAGAGAGAGAGAGAGAGAGAGAGAGAGAGAGAGAGAGAGAGCTTGTCCGGCAGGAAAGTTAAAGTTGCTCGTAGTTTCTAGTGCAAAGTTAGTGTACGGAATAAAGGTTTTCCATTCCCCGTCACCAGTTCTTTCTCAATACGGTGTATCATTTCATTAATCAGCTAAAAATTTCGTAAGCTCTATTGGTGTCAGATTTTAGCGCAAAAAACCTTCGTAATGCCGAAGTCTTTTGCCAAACCGTCAAACTTCACACCAAAATTGCCAAACACCTTTTTTCTATTTTAGACCAACGCCCATTTTATGAAGATGACGTCACGAAACCACGAGCATGCGCAGTGCGGCTTCATCTTGACCAAATTTAGCAGCAGCAGCACCTTGTTGCTGCAACGTTCGACTACTTCGTTATAAAGATGCTGGAAAAGGTGTTAATGTGAATTGAATTGAACTGAACTGAATATAGAATTTAGGCCAAAGGCCAAGCACTGGGACCAATGAGGTCACTCAGCGCTGAAGCGGAAACTGACTGTCAGAGTTTGAAAGGTGTAGCAGGAGGGAAGCCTCGCAGTTTCACTATGAATCAATTGTCAGAGAGGGTGGAAAGTAAGATGGAAGAAAGAGAATATGAAAGGAGGTACAGTAAAAGGAACGAAAGGGGTTGCAGCTAGGGGCCGAGGGGAAGCTGCAAAGAACCTTAATGCCCACAGTGCACACCGCATGAGGTGCATTAACGGCATTAACCCCCCACCCCCCCCTACGGTGATATTAGCGTGACATGGCCAACATGAAAACGCCTCGCCCTTGTGGCTATCATGCAAGTTTTCGCGTGTCAGGTCCTCGCCACACGTTGCTATGCCTTCTCCTAAATATCTACTTTGTTCTCTGCAAGATCAGGCATTAACTGACGTCGGTAATTTCGAAGAGAGAAGAGAGATGATAAGAAATATAGGCATCTAAGTAAGGATAATGATATATTCAAGGATAATGATATAAAATAATGATATAAGTAAGGATATTGATATAAAAAACACAATGATAATTATCTGAGTAAAGGTAATGATATATGCAAAGATAATGATATAAGTAAAGATAATGATGTAAGTATGGATAATGATATAAGTAAAGATAATGATAAGTAAAGACAATGATATAAGTAAAGATAATGATATAAGTAGAGATAATGATATAATTAAGGTTAATATTATAAGTAAGGATAATGACACAAGTAAGGGCAATGATATAAGTAAGGTTAATATTATAAGCAAAGATAATGATATAAATAAGGGTAATGACGCACTTATTCCGTACATCTCAAGTCGAATTCTTGTGGACTAGCTAATGCCATTGATGTCTCCTGTGGTTTCATCATATTCTATAATGCAAAATTGTTAAAAAAAAAAAAAAATAAGTATGCCGAGACTTGGATAAATGCCTCTAGTATGTTCAGATGTATCTAAAACATCTAGAAATTTACTTGTCCATAGAAAGTGTAGAATCTTTACTGTGTGTGCACAGGTTTATTGAAAACTTTTATAAAACCAAAGTTATTCGTGTACGGGACGGCTGAAGTTCAACTTAAGACCAGGTCAGACGCATTGTCTTTTGAACTGGACAGAATACTAATGTCCCGGCAAGTAGCAAATATTAATGTCTATCTGCCTTTCTTTAAATCTTCTACTGAAAACCATTATGGACAGAGTCAACAGACTATAACAAACCCAAGAGGGTTGAGTTTCAAGTCAATGGCCCTTGTGGGTTTGTTCCATATGAGTAGGGTTCATCTTCTGAATAAAAGGAAATCAGTATGCAGAGAGAGAGAGAGAGAGAGAGAGAGAGAGAGAGAGAGAGAGAGAGAGAGAGAGAGAAAGTGATAAATAAATAAATGTGAGGAAACAGAAAATTAAAACCGATACACTTGAAATTCAGGTGACGTCAGCAGGAGCAGCAGAGAGCAGGAACGAATTTGCTCCTCTCTTAAAAGTTTGGCTATCAGAACACTCCACAGCTGCACTGGGCAATCTATTACAATTACACACTCTTAGCAAACTGGGAGTTTTATCTCGGCCACGGCCGGTGAAATGTCTTTCCCAAACATTTCCCTGGCCATCTAGGAAATGAAAAACGGTTTAGAAAATCTCGCTTCTTCGATCGCTGCCGAAGTAGCCCCCAATCGCTCATGTCAGCTGCCTTCTGGAAATCGGCAAGAGGTGTCTCGCTGACGTCTCTCTCCGGCCACAAAAACCTCATTTCAATCATCTTCTGGACGGCCAGTGTTCCCTCTTCCCTCTCCGACATGACAGATTGCGCGCGCACGTACTTAGCACGAGAATTTTATGAAGAAGAAGAAGAAGAAGAGGTTGTTTACAAGTTCTGTGACTTATCCAGGGGACGTTCACGAGCACACTTGCGTTCTTAATCTTGGAATGGCTAGTTTCCCCAACCCTAAAAGATGGTGTTTCTATTCGTATCTGAAATAGACGATTTAAAGCCTTCTCTGATATTGAGATCATTGCGAACTGACATCAAGTACGTGATGTTTTCAGCCATCTGAGGAATTTCTACTACATCAGATATGACAACCTTCTATGACTACATTTTTGTTTGTACATCTGCTATTATTATTATTATTATTATTATTGTTATTATTATTATTATTAT
>NC_089783.1:33201624-33204124 GCF_040412425.1 Macrobrachium rosenbergii | reverse complement strand
ACTTCAGCATTCTGGAAACTTGTAACAGACTTTAGCATTCATGAAATTTGTAACAGACTTTAGCATTCTCGAAACTTGTAACAGATTTTAGCAATCTTGAACAAGCTGCAATGGGCCATACTTACTTCGGCTCAAACCTAATAAGAGTAAATTTATGAAGGGTAAGGGTATAAAATATTAATTTCTCATATGCTAATAATTAGGTTTCCTTTTAACTACAAGATTTTACAGCAGTTTTAGTTGTCTGTCCGTCCGCACTTTATTCTGTCAGCACTTTCTCTGTCTGCACTTTATTGTGTGCACTTTTTTCTGTCCGCCCTCAGAACTTAAAAACTACTGAGGCTAGAGGACTGCAAATTGGTATGTTGATTATCCATCCTCCAGTCATCAAACATACCAAATTGCAGCCCTCTAGCCTCAATAGTTTTTATTTTATTTAAGGTTAAAGTTAGCCATAATCGTGCTTCTGGCAACGATAAGGATAGGCCACCACCAGGCCATGGTTAAAGTTTCATGGGCCGCGGCTCATACAGCATTATACCGAGACCACCAAAAAATAGATCTGTTTTCGGTGGCTTTGATTATACGCTGTACAGAAATCTCGATTGCGTCGAAGAAACTTCGGCGCATTTTTTACTTGTTTGTAATCATCCTTTCTTGAGCGAAGTAAGTTAGTATCATTTCACACAGAATAATAATAATTATGGTTTCTTCTAAATACAAGATTTTTGAGCAATTCACTGTAGTAAGTATCCTTTCTCGAGGAAAATAAGTCACGGATTCCAGAGGATTAAAATACAATCGAAATGCATTTCGCTACTTTTCCCACTTTGACGAAAGCTGCAAAACCACCAACGCTGCTGCCACTGCTACTTACGGCGAATAGGATGATGATGGCAATGACGATCTATAATAATAATAAGAGAAAAAAATAAATAAAAGCGCATCTATTTCCGTACCTCCCAGGCAAGGCAATTTCCTATTATATTTAACCGTCAAGAAAAGGAACAACAAAAAGGAAAAATAAATAACTCATCGTTCTCCGTATAACTACGAAATCCTGAAAAGAGGAGGAGGAGGAGGGGTGTGGCAGGGAGAGGAAGGGAGGTGGGAGAGAGAGAGAATGGGTGGGGCGGGGTGGGGACGAGAGGGAAAAGGCAATTGGTGAATGTCGTAGCCTCTGGCACACGTAACATTTCTTCGCCCGGGGCGTAGAATCGAAGTGACGGGCTTTAGTAGCTCGGCTTTCCTCGTCCACCCGGAGTTATGATATAGAGATCGTCTGTGATAACTTGGCTGGCACAACGGTAGCCTAGCCGACGTTTTTCCCTTTTTATAGACTCTTTTCCAGGCCGCGATGGTTAATTTTGCCGTGAGGTAGTCTGTATATTTTCAATACATTTTGATCTGTTTATTCATTTGTTCTGTGTTTGTCAGTAAATGGGATCTACTCTTTGCCTCGTCTTACTTCTTCCTAATTAACGCCATAATATTCTTTGGAAGCTTCTTAAATTTCAAGTCAGCGGCCCCTGTGATAGGCTTGTTCCGTATGAATAGGGTTCATCAGGTTCTGAATAATAATAATAATAATAATAATAATAATAATAATAATAATAATAATACCACCATATTCTTTGGAAGCTTCTTGAATTTCAAGTCAGTAGCCCCTTTTGTGGGCTTGTTCCATATGAATAGGGTTCCTCATCCTCTGAGTAATAATAACAATAATAATGATAATTATGCTGTTTATGGTATTATACTGTATGACAACTTTCTCGACGTTCGTGTCTGGCTATGGTATTATATGATATTATCCTGTTTATGGTATTATGCTGTTTATGAACGTTCTACCTTCTTTTAAGATATACAATCGTCTGTGACCCTGTTTTGTTTAAGAGTGTTCCGCCCAGCAACGCATTCTTGCAGAGAAAACTCCAAAGTCGCGGAAATATCCCAAAATCGTAGCTTCCTCTGATTGCAGTGCCCCTGGGATAAAGGGAATGGAATGGACAAGAAAGAAAGAAAGAAAGTGGGCATACTAGAACGTAAACAGTGAAGTGAACATTTCTAAGAAGTTAAAACATTCTAAAAGTTAACTCTGTATCGTTCCGATGCCAAACAAACGATCCTCCTAATTAAAAATAAAAAGAATTACTTGATTTCTTAGACAAGTTCTAATTCTGAGGGATTCATTTAAAGCTATTCAACAGAAAATAATAATAATAATAATAATAATAATAATAATAATAATAATAATAATAATAATAATAATTTTATTTTTATTGCACATTTATGAACGAAAAATAAACGATCAATGTTTAAATGTGATCAAGAGAGAGAGAGAGAGAGAGAGAGAGAGAGAGAGAGAGAGAGAGAGAGAGAGAGAGAGAGAGAGAGAGAGAGAAAATGGACCTGTTGTTATTACTATAACGAAGCGAATTCCATTTCCATTATATTTTAACTTGATCTTTACGAGATATACCTGCTTTATGTATATATA
>NC_089783.1:33184124-33191624 GCF_040412425.1 Macrobrachium rosenbergii | reverse complement strand
TATAACCTATAACTATAACCTATAACCTATAGAAGCTGGCTGATTTGGATATCTCCCGAGCAGTGTCTAAAATTCTAAATCTCAGTTGCCGCTGTTACACAAAATGAGATTATTACTTCGGCAGTTTTACTACGAATAAAACCTTTCTGACGTTCGCCTAAGTCCCTATTAAGGCGTCGTGACTTATATCATAAGCATGTATTCGAACAACGGAGACGAGAGCAAGGTGCGCTGTCTATGTAAAGGATATAGTAATTAAACATATTAAAACGAATAATAGACTTATCAGGAGCCGAGTGTCAAAAAATTAGACGACTTATTCCTACAACTTTTCTACCTCATCAAGGTGGATTCAGTAGATACAATATGTACCCTTACAAATTTAATATATATATTAGTGTTAGCACATCAGCTTTAGAGGCTTTTCCATATGAAAGATTAATATTGTATAACAAAATACGTCATAGGTGTCAGATTCTGTGGAAGCTTGTTCTGGTAGTTGAAGGTCCTTCAGTCTGTTTTAAGAATTTCCTTTCATTACGAATAAGAATCAACATCCATTTCACTTAACATCTTATGCATATTTATGGGCAGAAGAGAGAAACTACCCAAACAACACAGACCGGTGGAAAAGAGTATCTTCATATATTCATCGCGATGAACCTCAACCTCTTACTATTAAGAAATGTCTTGTGAAAAATGTAATTTGTAGAATTAACTATGTAAATATATTGGAAAAATCATTATTGTTAATGTTAAGGTTGAAATAAGAAAAATTGCAACTTTATATTAGAATTATACTATTAAGAAATAAAATTTAAAATATATAATCTGTACAATTCACTGTGTTAATATAGCGCAAAATCATTTTCGTAGCATGTTAATATTAAGGCCTTAGTAAGAAAAATTGTACCTTCATCCAAATAAAACCGTGGCTAAACCACACTTTACATTACTCTTACTAATGCTTAACTTTCTAAACTATTCCCTAGCTAACTGCCCTCATTCTTCTTTCACCCATCTTACCTGCCAGCTAAAAGAAATGTATATTACCATTAGTTTCTTTAATTCATCACCATATTCCGGAAATAATCGTCTATTCATGGCGAAGATCTTGTCAGTTTCCCCATTTGTTTACAACGACGTTCAACATTCATCAAGTACTGTACATTAGTAGATTTCTATGGGCAACATATTTGAAAATATAACTGCTTAGGGAATCAGATTTTAGTGGGAAAATCTCCTCTCATTTACTTTCAGAAAGTGAATTATTCTGTAATCTTCTATTTACGCGAGACGTCAACAATATTCATATTATGGCAAATCAGAAATTCAACCACTTACCTTCTCTACGTGAATCTAAATTAAATATCTGAACGTTTAAGTTAACCACCCCTAATTAACCCAAGAATAATTTAACGAGATCATTTATTTCCGTCATATCATCACAGTTGTCTTCCTTTCTTTAAGAATCAACCGAATTGATCGAGAGAGGTGACAGCTTTAGACATTACAGAAGCTATTGTCGTATTCAGAACTATAGTACTACTACTTTCATCATAATGCATAACTGAAGCGAGTACGATGGTTAGAGGAAAAGTTAAATTTCCAAAGTGTATTTCAAACTAGGAATTGGGTTGTAACCTACATTAGCCATATAGTCAAAATTCTAAAGTCTGCTCGTTGTTTGACCTAGTTTGTTAATGCTGGACCCACGAATTCACTCCTAGTAGCAAAGGATGAAAATTTAAACGAGATAAGAACCCTGTTAACAAGCTAGTTAACTTTATATTAACTACAGCATTACAAGTCAGACCATTGTCAGGCAAGTGATTTAAGGCAACTGATTGTAAACTAGAGGCTATCGAAAATAGTTTTCCAACATCGTTAACCTGATACTAGAAAAGACCAAAATCCGCCTGTGCGAAGTATTATTTCATGTTAAAGGAACAAACACAAACTAATACAACACTTCAGTTCAAGTCTGGAACCCCGACAGAAACCAATTTTTATTCGAACAGCTTGACTAATGATCAGTCACACCTGCATGACGTTGGCGTGGGCGTGATTTATGTCCATGACGCTAAGCACTAGGATATAAAAGTTAGTTAACGCCATGCCAACTCCTTCAGTCCCTTGCACACGAGGGGCAAACGCACGGCGGGCAGACACTGTTTCCAATGTTGTGGGTGGATTGCGATTGTGTAGATGACGTCATAGACTGCCTGCCTTGGACTGTTTGATCCGGTTAACAGTTTAAAAAGAGTGCATTACGGGCAAAACAGTTTCCGTCGTGTCTTTACCCATCGTGTGGAAGGGACATAACAGGGTTACCAGGTTTTCAAGTGAAGGCAAGTCCTATCCTAGCAACTAGAATTCAGAGAGCAGACTACAGTGGATAGTGGATACTATCCAAACATCTTACTAGCGCGCCGTCAGTGTTGGCTTTAAAATTTCTACGGCTTATGCCAAAAGTTTGAGTAGGCATTTACAAGTATCCGCTTCAATTTTTGGATGATGTATAAGCATTAAGTTATCAATTAAGGAACTTTCCCCTTAAAGATAAATTTTCAAGTAGGGTCACATTAATATTCACTACAACTACACACTCAGGACTTCAAAGCCCATGATTTTATCACACTAGCCTTCGTAAAATGTATCTGCTTCAAAGCCTGTTCTCGATCCTGAATTAAGTTTCATAATGGAACCTGGTTTGGCAGGAAGCTAAATTATTGAAAAGTCTGAATTAAAGATAATGACCCTACGATTATCCATTCAATTGTTTTAAATACTAAATAGAGATTAGAAGTTAATATTCCGTGACCTTATCCTCATCACCTTACCAGTAAAACATTGTATTACCATTGTATATAAAAATGAACTTCCAACAGGGATTGACTTCTGCACTTTACGTTGTATAATATTCATCCATCATCATAATGAATAGCAAGTAACTTCTAACTAGTAATAGGATTATTGGGTTGAAAGAAAATTACAGATTAGTTTATACTCAAGTGTAATTGTGGATTTTATCACTGACCACATTAGAAAGTCTTTTCTTGAGGCCAGTATAGCCACTCCAAACCAAAGAACTTACTAAGGTCATTACTAATGGTTAATATCAGTCCATCTGGTTAATACCTGCCTTCAAGTAACAATGAAACTGCTTTTGCTCTCATAAGTACTACCGAAGATGTTCTGCTATCAACAGTGATTCCAGGGCTATTCAGGGCTATCAAAAGTGATTCCAGGGCTATTCAGGGCTATCAACAGTGATTCCAGGGCTATCAACAGTGATTCCAGGGCTATCAACAGTGATTCCAGGGCTATCAACAGTGATTCCAGGGCTGTATGATAAACTTCATTGCTGCGACATGGATTCTCACCAGCATAACCTGTAATCAATTAGGTACAATTAGCTAGTCTCCTCTATACTTTGTCTTTCTTTGCAGCTGGTCTTGCAAGTCTAATTGAAACTAAATTTTACAGCATTAAGTTATTTTCTATTTTAAATTTAAATCTTCACCCCTAACCTCACAATTTACATAAAATTTAACAAGTCTAACAAACTTTAAAAAGGCAACCTCAAACCTCACTGATTAAAAGAATATCACATTACAATATAAACCAGAAACCAAAAGGTCTTAGCACTTAAACTTATACAATTTAAAAGACAAGCAAACATTTACCCGAAACAAAATCAAAACTTAAATTTTCAACAGTTTAATACTGAAAACTTAAAATTTTAATCAAAATTTACTACTAAATGTCATACCCATATAAGTCAACTTATACCCATATAAATGAACTTTATAGTTTAGTCTCCAGATATTAGCTCTTGGGCTCTTTAAGAAAACTGATGAAAGCTAAAATATCCACTAGCCAAAATAGAGAAAAAAAAAAAAAAAACCGTGCAAGCCGCCCTCTGACGTACGGTAGACAATGTCTAACGTACGCCAGAGGAGATCCTCCCCACTTCAGGGGCACCGCCCCTGAAGGGGGAGGATTGGCTTGCAAAGTGTTTTGAGTTTACTGAAAATATCTTACCTTATTTTATAGAATAAACCATAGTTACGGATATAATCCTAGGAAGTCAGGAGGTCCAAGATCTGTGGTATGACCGAAATGAAGATACTCTCCCATGACTGGAACCTGAAAACAAAAAAAAAATATACTAAAAACTCATTGCAACTATAAACCAAGAACCATGTTTTCAACCATAACAATTTATTAAAAAGTAAAGATATTCAACGTACTTACCGATGGGAAACGACAGTCGACAATCTGTATCAAAATAATTGTAAGCGGGACACAAAAACCACCGTCCAAACTACTAGGAATTTCTCGTCTACTACTAATTAAACAAAAATAATAACTGACCGGATACTCTGTTATGCCAACGAAATGTTTACCTCCATGAGACAAGGAGGAAGGAGCCAGAAAACATCCATGACTTTGATTCAGCGACCACTAGATGGCGCTGACAAAAGGGAACTCTGTCAAAATGTGAACAGCGCATTACAGAAGTTTGATCAACTACCACGAGAGATACTGTAATTCATATTGTTACGTGCAGTGATTTACTGTACTTGTTATAAACTCTTTTTTCTATTAGCGTGGTCAATATACTGACAGCTAAGCAAACGCCAAGAGGGCAATCTGTCAACATGTGAAAAGAGCATCACGGAAGTGTGATAAATTTCCACAGAGGATACTGAAATTCATATTGTTACGTGAAGTGCTTTACATTTTGTAAACTGTTTTTTGTATTAGCGTGTTCAATACACTGATGGCTAAGCAAAACGCCAAGTAAAAACTCTTCGTATCATAGTGTTTTAACGGTTACCAGTCTTCAAGACTGACGTATAAAGAATAAATTTGATAGTTACTCTTGCAGTTGGTAAAACATACCAGCATATAAGAATATCCTCACTGTAACCTCAGGCACGCAGGATTGAAATTCAGCTTGTAAAGGGCAGCCCTTCATTTATTCTTACTAGAATTAAATCCTTGTCGCAATAAGCGTATCCAGAAGTCCGAGAAATCTGGAAGTCATGAGGTCGGTCGCTGTGGATCTTAAAAAATACATGAATAGCTGGTAAAAACGAGGTAATTGTACTTAGCGTCGGCATCAACGCCCCGCCCCCCCAACCCCCCCACCATGGCAGCCGATTGGTACGTTTGAAACACATCAGGTGTTCGAAAGCCTTTGTTTTAATTTTTAACTAACTACATTAATATAATTTTTTACTGATATAATTGCGGATTTTCGATCTACAATAATTTAATCACGACATTGTGAATTTTTTTAGCGTTCGGAAATTTTTCCTCATTCTCTCTCTCTCTCTCTCTCTCTCTCTCTCTCTCTCTCTCTCTCTCTCTCTCTCTCTTAGTTATGCCCCTGCATTCCGTTCGTGATTTATTTTGGTATCCTTTGTGATAACTTTGATAATTTTGGCTAAATGCATCATTGTCGGTGCCATCTGGTGGCCGTTGAATAAACTACAAAAAAAGTCAGAGAATATTTCCAGGCTCCTTCCTCCTTGGCTCATGGAGGTAAGCATTTCTTAGGCATAACAGGGCATCAACAATTCAACATTATTTCAAATGCAAAATTTATTGGCGGTTAGTGTGGAGTTGCGTGAGAGTTTTGTGGGAGGTTCTCTTCTGTTGTTGCGTTCAATTATACCCATAGGCGGGTGTGATTGTTTTGTTTCGTAAGCTGTTAAGGTTAATGTGATAGTTGTGATAGTTTTGTTATTCATATTTTATATGTTTAGTGTTTTACCCTAGTTTTGCCTTTTGGTTTAATATTTTTATAAGCGTGTTATATATTTTCAATTGCGTTATGGTCGAGTTCTGTCGTTTGGTATATTAATCTTATTATTTTTCAGGTCTCTGTATATGGACTTCAGCTTCACTTCAAAAAACACCAGAATTCTTAGACCTTCTGACTCCTCCCAGGATTATATCAGTAGCTGTGGCTTAATTCTAAAATAAAAGGTAAGACTTTGCTCTTTTAGTATACTTAAACCTAATTCCTTGCAAGCTAATCCTCCCCCTTCAGGGGCGGCGCCCCTTAAGTGGGGAGGAGCTCCTCTGGCGTATGGTAGACAATGTCTACTGTACGTCAGAGGGGGGCTTGCACCTTCTCTTTAGCTCTACTCTTAACTATTTAGTAAGTGGAATAATTATTTACGAAATTTTCTAAAGAAACTTTATCTTTTACTTGATGTCTATGAAAACCTAAAGAGCTAAAGGGTATTTGTAAATTGTGTTAAACTGTTGTGCTATAAATTAAGTATTAATCTATAAGCTAATTAAACTCTATTTTTTCAGTTGTCCCAAGATTTAATTTTAGTTCAATTATTGTAATTTTCATGCTTGTAGAAGTTTAAATACTTCATTATTGGCAGCTTGCAAAGATTTCTAATGGTAATTTTTTCAATTGTCCCAAGATTTAAATTTAAGACAATTATTGTAATTTTCATGCTTTTAGAAGTTTAAATACTTCATTATTGGCAACTTGCAAAGATTTCTAATGGTAAGAGCCTTAAACCTCGTTAGTTTTATAGGTAAGGGCGTTTTAAAATACGTAATTTTTTTTTAATTTGTCCTCGGTTTTAAGACCAGTTGTAACGAAAGATAAGTGACCATTATTGTGGATTTTGGTTAATAATTCCTTTTAAATTACAGGCTGTGTTGCCGGATATTTCAAGAGCAACAATGTTTTGTTTGTGAAACAGCCCTGGAAGCACTGAGAGCAACTGCGAGCCCTGGAAGCACTGTGAGCCACAGAAGTTTCATTGCAATTGACTCGATGGGAGATATAAACCAGATTGACTGGTATTTATGACAAGTACTAGGCCCAGTAAGTTTTTTCAAATGCATGGATAAAAAACTCAACTACACGAATATATCTATAGAAACTTTTAATTTCATGTATTTTGTAATTAATAAATTGCATATTTATCTCTACACCAAATTCGATGTCCTTTACTTTTGATCCAATAACAATCCTGTGAGCATTTTGTCATGGTTAACCGTAATTTGTACCTTTATTTTAAAGGGACAAAAGACGAGTAGTGCAAACGATAAGCAATTAACTAAAAGATGTATCTCTAAATCTGTTTGACAAGGTACTAAATTTAGAGCGAGCCTCAATTACCCACTTGCCTTTTAATTTAGGTTTGAAATAAGGCTTGAGAACATTGAGTTCAGTGAAGTAAACAATTCAGGGTAACGTAGGGAAAATTGACTTAAAGGATCGTAATTTGATCTCGGACTTGGCTAATGCTTTTTAATGTTAATGGTCTTTTCTGCGGTAGGTGAAATGACTCTACTAAACTTAGAGTATAAAACAGTAGCCATTTAAATTCCAAAGGATCACCTCCAAGTGATCTCGTAGAACAGTATCCATAGTAACACTCAAAATAGGCTTAGTAACGGGGGCATGCTTTACTAACGGGAAGGCCTGGCAGACAAACCTTATACAGACTC
>NC_089783.1:33174124-33179124 GCF_040412425.1 Macrobrachium rosenbergii | reverse complement strand
CCAAATGTTTAAGCAAGGAGCATATTCATTCCTGCTCTCTGCTGCTGCTGCTGACGTCTCCTGAATTTCTGGCGTATCTGCTTTATTTTCTATTCCCTCACATTTATCTATTTATCACTTTTTCCTATAACTTTTCTCTCTCTCTCTCTCTCTCTCTCTCTCTCTCTCTCTCTCTCTCTCTCTCTCTCTCTCTCTCTCTCTCTGCAGGCTGATTTCCCTTTGGAGCCCTCTGGAGTTTATTACAGTCTGTTGACTCTGTCCATAATAGTTTTTAACCCCGTAGCGAGGTAGTGCCGCCAGTGCACCTCACGGGGTGCACTGTAGGCATTACTAAAGGTTCTTTGCAGCGCCCCTTCGGCCCCTAGCTGCAATCCCTGTAGTTCCTTTTACTGTACCTCCATTCATATTATCTTTCTTCCATCTTGCTATTCACCCTCTCCTAACAATTATTTCATAGTGCAACTGCTTTGAGGTTTTCCTCCTGTCATTACGCCTTTCGAACCTACCTACTCACAATTTCCTTTCCAGCGCTGAATGACCTCACAGGTCCCAGTGCTTGGCCTTTGGCCTAAACTTTATATTCCATTCCATTCCTATAATGGTTTTTAGCTGAAAGAAAGAAAAAGAAAGAAAGGCCTTTCAAGTCACTCAGTCACGCCGTTGGTTCTCTGGCCTTCCATGTGATTCCTTTTCACTTCCACCCTACTTGTGATGTTTCTCACAAGTTTCGGTAAATGTCAAGGAAACTGAGGGTTTACGGCATAGAGATGCTGCGACGGATAAGAGAGATAAGAAACATTAAAGCCGAGTTCTTTCAAGGACGATGACTTCATTGAATGTTGCCCTTAAGATCCTGTTGGGAGATTTATGACCTGGTGAATTTGAAAGAGGTGGCTTTCTTAAACTGTTGTTCGAAGCCTTAATATATTCATATATGTATGTCTTATGTTTAACTGAACAAATACTACATACACATATTCCCGTTGGTTGTGTTATTGTTGTCGTTGTTTTTTGTTGTTTTGAGGCTGTGGATGTTGTAGTTATTGCTGACAAGATATAGTTGAGTAGTTTACTTTTCCTTATTGATTACATATACATATATATATATATATATATATATATATATATATATATATATATATATATATATATATATATATATATGTATATATATATATATTGTTGCTGACAAGATATAGTTGAGTAGTTTACTTTCGCTTTATTGATAATATATACATATATATATATATATATATATATATATATATATATATATATATATATATATATATATATGTGTGTGTGTGTGTGTGTGTGTGTGTGTGTTTCTGTGTGTTAATGTAATGTACATATTTATATCGATACATATATATACCTGTATATATATATATGTGTGTGTGTGTCAGCTAAAGAAAAAGTAAACTGTATCATGATGCGTGCAGGAGTTTGAAAAGAAATTAGTTGTTTCTAGTAAAACAAATTTTAGATAATATGAAGGAACAGCTGAACAAACTCTCCTTTATGGAAGTCAAGTGTTTATGTATTTTCCAAATAAAAGTAAGACGGTGTAAGCTCTTGATATGAATGGTGCATATAGTATTTGATTCATAAGAAGACTTGCTATGGCAATAAATGTGGAGACATATAGAAAGGTGGTGAAAGGTTTAATGTAGACAGAAGGACAGATCAGAGTGGTTTGAGATGGTTTGGTCATATAAGGAGAATGGGGGAGGATGTACATTTCGGAAGTGCTGGGAGGAAGGAGGGGTGAAGAGCTCAGAAAGGGATGAATGTATGAGGTGAAAGAGATATTTGAAAGGAGGGGCTTCAACATCCAAGAGAGGAAAGAGCAGTACAAGATAGATATGAATGATTAAGTTGAGGAAGTTTCCTGCATGTTAAGTGTGGAAATGACAGTGATCGTTGTCTTCCCTTTTCTTGAGAGCCCCCGCCCCCGCCCCCTTCGTTAGTAGCCATCTAATTCCGTCAGTGCATCTCACGTGGTGCACTGTAGGCATTACTTAAAGTTCTTTGCAGCGTCTTTCTTCTCTCTTATTTTCCTCAACCCTCTCCTAACAACTGTTTCACCGTGCAACTGCTTTGAGGTTTTCCTCCTGTTACACCTTTCTAACCTTTTGCTCTCAACATCCCTTTCAGTGCTGAATAACCTCATAGGTCCTATTGCCTGGCCTTTGCCATAAATATCCTATTCTATTCCATTCTATCACAAAATTACTCCCTTTCAAGGTTCCTCAGTTCACCATCGACATATTTTAGTCCTGTCAGCATCCGGCGCCAAATAAGGCCGGGGCGCAGTAATTTAAGTGTCTTGTTCCTTATTCGGTCTGCTGTCTTACTGAAAGGGAATTCTCAGAAGTGAGTTTCTTATTTATGTACTCGCGTGCTGCTCATGTTGTATATTATATATATATATATATATATATATATATATATATATATATATATATATATATATATATAGTATATGCGTGTGTGTTGGTGTGCGTGTGTATATATGTACATATATATGTATAAATATATCCCTATGTATATATATATGCATGTATGTATATTAATATATAAAAAATTATATACAGGTATATATAAATATACATATATATATATATATATATATATATATATATATATATATATATATATATATATATATATAATATATATATATATATATATATATATATGCATTGTTCATATGTGTATATATATATATAAATATATAGTATATATATATATACATATATAGATGTGTGTATATATGTGTGTATATATATCTTCCTACCATTCTTATCTCTGAAGGAAGCTAATAGCTATTCGAAATGCATAAGAATTTCTTGAATCTTCAGAGGAAACATTTCAGTTTTACTACTTTTTTTTTCAACCGTGAATTATTCGAACACACATAAAACACTGAAATCAGCAGAGTTTGTCTAGAGAAACATTAACAAATGGAATACGACATCAAATTGCCATTAACAATGTTTGAATGGAATACAGCCTCATCTGGCGCCAAGGAATAAAGTAGTCTTGATGAACTCCTGAGTTAAAGTTAAGCCTCTTGCAACCTTTTCAATAATTTTTTAACGAGTTTCCATAACGGCAAATGATTTATCCTTCTTAGTGTCTTGTGCATTTGAAAAGACGTTTCTATTTGAAGGATTTACTGTCCAGAAATATTTATATATTTTTAGACTAATTATGCCTGCATGAAAAGTATGTGTATTTTTGTTATATTTCAGTCATTATATTATTTTTTTAATTCATTTGTCAACGTAGAATGATATACTGTACATATTGCTAAGGTTCTAAGCATATAGGTGTGTATTTTTGTTATATTTCAGTCATAATATAATTTTTTAAAAATTCATTTGTCAATATAGAATGATGTGCATATTACTAAGGGTCTATAGCATATCGTGTGTTTTTTGTTATATTTCAATCATCATATAATTTTTGTTTCGTTTATTTGTTAACTTAGAATGATATACACAATTATTAGGAGTTATAGCATCGAAAATTTGAAGAAGATTGAATGGCTAGGAGGACATATCTGCTGGTCCATTTCATCTTTTTTGAAATATGCATTTTTCATTCATCACAAGTGCCAGGTGTTCATAACAGCTGTATTAGCTGCAATAATGGCAAAGGTAAAGAAGAAGAAGAATGTTTTGGGACTGGTGGGCTGAAATTGGTTTGCAAGGCGATCAGGTGTGCTTTTGTAGATTGTGTGTAACACTCAACCCTGATGATGACTGACCATGTTTCCTTTTCATTTACTGAGGAAGAATAAAAAAAGGAACAATTCATAGTTTACACTGAGTAGATCACGCGGATTCCTTAAAAAGAGAGAGGGAGTACGTGGAGTCTAATAAGAGTTGGAGGGGAAAGGGAAGGGAGAGAGAGAGAGAGAGAGAGAGAGAGAGAGAGAGAGAGAGAGAGAGAGAGAGAGAGAGAGGGAGGGAGGGAGGGAGGTGGATGTGTCAAGCGGAGGAATGGAAGAAGAGAGAGAGAGAGAGAGTTGAGTAAGTCACTTCGGCGGTTGGCGAGCTGCAGTTAGCCAGTGTGGTAGAACCGCTCGTAGCCAGCGGTTCGCTCTCGAGAGTTGAGGTGCGATTTGTGTCATAATATTTTTTTTTACCTTTTGCTTTTTTTTATTGTTTTTCCTCTCCACCTTTGGCTGCACTTCACCCATCCCCCTTGCATATCCAGCTCAGGCAACACTCTAAATGGTTCGTGGTGCGTTTGTATGTCTGTGTATGTGTTTATTGGGCAGGGATGTCATCATGCATTCGTGGAAACAGAAAAAAGAGGCACCCTTTTTCACAGTGTCGAAAATCTCTACTTTTCTAGGAGAATCTCTGGGACATTTATTAATTTTCACTTTTGGATTAAGCTGATGCAGAGTGCACGAATTTCATGCATGCGTAGAAACAGAAAAGTACGGGCACCCTTTTTCCAAGTGTTGAGAATCACATATCTTTAACTTTTAGGAGAATTTCAGGGATACTTATTATTCTTCAATTTTGGATTAAGCTGATTGCAAAGTGCAGAAGCGTTATGCATTCGTAAAAACAGGAAAATGGGAGCAAACTTATCGTTCGATGTGTTAAAAATCAAATATTAACTTTTAGAAGAATTTCAGGGACATTAATTTTCATAGAAATAAGAAAAATTAGGGCATAGTCTTGTTCAAAGTGTTAAAAATGTTATATATTAGTTTTTGGGAGAATTTCAGGCATATATTTTTCGCTTTTATTGCATTAAGCTCATTGCAAAGTGCATCCCTTATTAGTTGTTGTTCAACTGTAGACTTTATCTTTTGTAATGACTGAGAGAATGCAAGGTGTTGTTCCTTCCTCAGGCTAACAACAACAACAAAGTGAACCCGTTTCTCCCTCTCTTTTTATTTTCATCCCATATTCTCTTATTTTTGCAGTGTCCAGCTGCGAATTACGGGTATTCATTTTTGCATACAGACAACT
>NC_089783.1:33164124-33171624 GCF_040412425.1 Macrobrachium rosenbergii | reverse complement strand
ACTACGGTATTTATTGCATTGCTGATGAAAGAAAAGCTGTAATTTCCTTGTTACTAAGAAGCAGCGTGTTCTTATGTTAATAGAAGCTCGTTGGTGTTCTTGGCAAGCTTTTAATGGTTTATGAAAAAAAATAGTTATTGCTTAATTCTAATAGCCTTAGGATATCACTGGGTTCCGTTTTCGCTGATATCCGGCTGCTAAAGCCTGTTACCAGCCTCGAGTTGTACAAGACAGCAGCTTCATTCGTTTCCCAATTTTCATCTCTCATATACTGACCTCCAATTGGCATAAGTTCTTCATAATTGTGTAAGGAAATCATTGATAATTCCGCTGGTAATATCAGTGGAAATATTGCAGATTCCGGGACTCTGAATGAGAGAATAATGAATTATTTCAAGGTAGCTTCCTTAGTGGTTTGTTATCTACTGCTACTATTAGGTTACTACTACTACGAGTGATATTAAATGTACATCTGAGCACCTCAAGAAATGCTGAGTTCCAATTTTAAGGCGATTCATATTGCTTCTGTATGAAGGCATTCTTATAAACTACACACATAAGCACACACACACACACACACACACACACACACACACACACACACACACACACATATATATATATATATATATATATATATATATATATATATATATATATATATATATATATATACTGTGAGGAAAACACGTTTATTTTTATATCTCTGATCACTCATGCGTGAAAGGCATAAAAGATTCGAAAAAGGAGTAAAGGTTCTTTTGAATAATTTTCAAATATTTCAAACTTCGGTCTTTTTTTTCCAAGTGCACGTAGGAGGTTTCAAACAAAAATACTTGTAACATTTGAATCAACATGATTAAGACGTTACCAACTGGTCAGAAGATATAATGAGTAAATTTTAATACTGAGGACTGTTTTTGGTGCAGGAACGTTTGAGCAGCAAAAGTTAGTATTGATCTGCTGTGGCAGAAGATCTTTCTTTTTTCACTGGCACAGATTATTATTTGAGATTGTTTTTAATGCTTTGTTGTTAATTATCTTTATTTACTTATATTTTCTTTCCTTCTGTTTTCACAATGAACAATATGGAAAATTCCTTTTGCAAGTTCAATATAGATGCTGACTAGATTTCAATAATAATAATAATAATAATAATAATAATAATAATAATAATAATAATAATAATAATAATAATAATAATAATAATAATAGCATAAGTAGTGTTAGTTGTAATAGCAGTAGGTAACTGATTTATTATTTGAGTTGTATCATAAGCTGCAATCGCAACAACAAAGATCACCAAAAACTTGTGAACTTGAGGAAAAGGCTTAGGTATCGAACACGTATCATTTTTAGGATCACAGATTAACGAGTAATAAATTTTAAATAGAATCAACAAACTGACATTAAACAGTCTTAGGTCAAGATTCATGAATTACTGAAGATCTAAATTCACAAGGTGTCAGAAACTGTAGAACATAAAGCTGGTAACTATATTATAGCAAAAACACTTAGCTCACACAAATCAAGATTCATGAATTATTGAAGACTTAAATTCATAAGGTGTCAGAAGCTGTAGAAGGCAAAACTAGTAATTATATGACAGCAAAAATACATAGATCGTGCAAATGAGATAAGAATAACAGGAATATTTCTTTGGGGAAAAATTAAATCTACAGAGGTTTCCTTACAGTGCAGTGGAAGATTTAGATGTTGAACTGAGAGCTGAAAGCTTAGGGGAGACTGCGTAACTGGTTGAAATATAGGCTTTCGTAGGCTTCAAGATCTAATCTGTAACTGCAAATATTGTATTTCGGTACAGGAAAACTATTGTGTATTTCATATTATTATTATTATTATTATTATTATTATTATTATTATTATTATTATTATTATTAAAAAATACTCACAGTAGCATGAGCCTTGAACTGGTGAGACAAATCCACAGCTTTGTATGTGCAAATATATTTAAGGATAAATCAGTACAGAGAGCTTCCGGGAATCTGTTCGATTCCATTTTTGAAAAGGGGAATCGAATAGATTCCCGAAAGCTCTCCGTACAGATTTATCTTTAAATATATGTACACATACTTAGCTGTGGATTTGTTTCTCCATCATTATTATTATTATTATTATTATTATTATTATTATTATTACTTAGCTATAATTTATATCTGCAAATATTGCCTTAAGGTACAGGGAAAGCTACCGTGTATTTCGTCTAATTATTATTATTATTATTATTATTATTATTATTATTATTATTATTATTATTATTATTATTATTATTATTATTATTATCAAAAGCAGCAGTAGCAGCCTTATCTATTCTTCTTCTTATATCTCCCTCTTCAGCAAGCATACATATTTAAATTCTTATAGGCAATGGAAAGACATATTCCCGTCCTTGTCTTCCTCGTTATTACATCTGACGATCCGACGCGCGTGCGCAGTCTGTCATTGACAGGGAACACAAGGAATGAACAAAAGGCGAAGGTTTACAAGTCAGTGTATCAGGGGAAGCAGGTAGGAAGTGATTGGAAGAGTAGCGGTCGGGTCGAATAATTCGACTGCTGTCGAAACAGGTGTTATCATTATTATCATTATTATTATTGGTCAAGTGTAAATATATGTTAGAGATATATGTACAAAACGAGGGCTTTCGAGAACCTGCTCGATTCTCTTCCTCAGAAGGAGAATCGAGCAGGTTCTCGAAAGCCCTCGTTGTATGTATATATATATATATATATATATATATATATATATATATATATATATATATATATATATATATATATATATATATATATATATATATATATATATATTTATATATTTATATTTACAACATAGTGGACTTCTTCACCATTTTAGTGACTCATGCTATTATGAGGTTTTTATGGATTATTATTATTATTATTATTATTATTATTATTATTATTATTATTATTATTATTATATTATTATTATTATTATTATTATTATTATTATTATATTATTATTATTATTATTATAATTATTAGAAGGAAGTAGACCCTCTCGTAAACAAGTCTTGTTAAATAGGATGGCTGAATCATTTAGATTAATTATATATTGAGTTTCCTCAATTTTCCTTGTAATGCATTTCTCTTCCACGTCAACATTGGACAATAAGTGCACAGTGTTCATAATTTGATAGATAAATACATTAGTTAATGTGTTTCCTTACCAAAATATGAAGACTGGCCAGTTATTGCCTAATATTGACGTAGAAGGGAAAAGAATTATAGGGAACATTGTGAAGACCCAATATAAATGAACTTGAATGATCCAGGACTTATTATTATTATTATTATTATTATTATTATTATTATTATTATTATTATTATTATTATTATTCAAAAAATCTCATAGTAGCATGAGTCACTAAAATAGTGAAAAAATCCACAGTGGCGTAAATGTAAATATAAAGTAGAAATATACATACAAACGAGAGCTTTCGAGAACTTGCTCGACTCTCCTCAATCTGACCGCCAAATTGAGAAGGAGAATCGAGTAGGTCCTCGAAAGCTCTCGCTTGTACACTGTGGATTTCTTCACCATTATTATTATTATTATTATTATTATTATTATTATTATTATTATTATTATTATTATTCATAGACAACATTAACATCTTCCCGCTGAACAAAAGCCCTCCCCCCTCATGCGGAAAATAAAAAATGTAAAGCCTAAAAAACATATAGAGTCACTGGGCAACACGGACCAGCCTCGGAAAGAAAGAAGAGAGCCAACCAACAAGTGATGAGTGACGCAGTCCGAGGTCGTGCCTCACACGAAATCTCTCCTTTCCTCCTCCTCTCGACTTTTGCGCGCATGCACGCCGCTTCCAAAACGGCAGGCGGTTTCTTCAGGCCCGTCCCGAACCTCCCCTACCCACAGGGGTAAGAGAATGACCCACTGGGTCCCGGGTAATAGTTCGGAAGGTCAGATCCCACGGCGAGGTCAACCTGGCCTTTCGAGAACTCACTTCATTCTGGGCAAGTGTGGTCATTGGCAAAGAGCGCTCGGCATCAACCGATCTAAAATAGTATCATTATTATTATTATTATTATTATTATTATTATTATTATTATTATTATTATTATTATTATTATTATTGGTTTTGTTAAACAAAATGGCAGTTTCAACAGCATTTATTTTATACAGTAAACGCTCAATTCGTCTTATCAGATGCTTTTCTTGCGCTGGAATGGTTGCAAGCAGTTGATCAATATTCATTTCCGGTGGGTTAGTGATGTGTAGGAGGTAGCCACCGGAAATGAATATCGGTCAATTGCTTGCAACCATTCCAGCGCAAGAAAAGCAATTGATAAGACGAATTGAGCGTTTACTATATAAAATAAATGCTGTTGAAACTGCCATTTTGTTTAACAAAACCTGTATTAAAGAAGGTCTTTTTCCTATTATTATTATTATTATTATTATTATTATTATTATTATTATTATTATTATTATTATTATTATCATCATTATTATTAAGATGAACCCTATTCATATGGAACAAGCCCACCACATTGGCCATTGACTTGAAATTGAAGCTTCCAAAGAATATGGTGTTCATTAGGCAGTAAGAGAGGGTAATGGGAACTACAGAGAGAAGATATTTCACTTATTAAAAACAAAAAGTAAATTAACAAATTAATAAATAGATAAAAATGTATTGAAATGAGAGAAGGTCGGGCATAGCCACCGTGAGGGAGTACTGCTTACAGTCTTCCTTGCTCCGCACACCGTGGGTGTATTGAAGTTCCTTTTGCAGTGTCCCTCCTGCCCTCCAAATGCTCTTGCTTTGGTCACTTGCTTGCTGTCTGTAGCTTTAGTTTCTGCCTACTCAGCTGACTTACTTCTTGAAATATGGATTTTTTAAATTTTTGGTATTATTTAAGGGCGAAACTTTGGGTTAGCCCTGTGAGAGTCCAAATGTGATCTATGTAGATTTAAACCATCTTAATAATACTAATAAGAAGAAGAAGAAGAAGAAGAAGAACTACTTAACGATGGTAAATTCGTAGATAATTTGACTTCCTATCCAAACACCGAGCTGTGAAAAAAATTATAATTAATAATCAACGCGATGTTAAAAATATGTCACTTGTGGCTAAAACCAACTGTCTTTGTGCTTTTGATTGTCCACCCGCTCTGTGACTGTTAAATAAAAGTCTAAATAGCGTTGAAAATGAACAACATTAAACTCTCGGGTAGAAAATCAAGTGAAAAATGCGCCGAGTTTTCTGTACATTGTATAATCAAGGCCACGAACATATATCTATCTTTCAGTGGTCTCGGTATAATGCTGTATGAGCCGTGGCCCATGAATCTTTAACCACGGCCTTTGGTGGCCTGGCCTACATCGTTGCCAGAAGCACGATTATGGCTAAATTTAACCTTAAATGAATTAAAAACTACTGAAGTTAGATGACTGGATGGTGGATGATCAACATGACAATTTGCAGCCCTCTAGCCTCAGTAGTTTTTAAGATCTGAGGGCGGACGGACAGACAAAGCCAGCACAAATATTTTCTCTTACAGAAAACTAACTGGGCAAGGTTTTCACTAAGCACAAGTGGAAACACTTATCATGTCAGTTATGTTTTAATCATATGAAGTTAACAACACCTATTCTGGCCAGTACTTTGATCGGTGATCTACAGTGAGTGTCAAGTAGCATCATGTTTTCTAGACTGCTGGTATCCCGCTTAGTGAACTTGGGCGACAGTAGGTATGGTCAGTACTTGGATGGGTGATGATAACACCTTAGGAAATAGAGTCTACACTAATATGCCATAAGTATTTCCGGATCCCACCGTACCTAGGACGAGAAACAAATATATATATATATATATATATATATATATATATATATATATATATATATATATATATATAAAGACAAAATCCACAGAAGAAACAATGGAGTACTGTAAGGCCTTTCGACTTCTTGTAAGTAAAGGACAAGAAGTCTAAAGGCCTTGCAGTACTCCATTGTTTCTCTTTCCTTCGTGGATTTTGTCTTTATTTATATATTCATCACGTTCCATATTTTCGTGATTCAGTTATACACACATAGATATATATATACATATATATGTATATATATGTATATATATTTGTATGTATTTCTGTATATTCAGAGAATTGTACTCGCTTTTTGGAATTCCATTGAAATTTTTTTCCATATGGCTCAAGAATCTAAAAGCATATATTTTAGAGTGTTTTAAATACAAGTAATTTAAAATTTTACTTTATGGTAAGGTATTCATACACGTCTATACAAGTGATTGCTGATACATTAACAACCTTTCTTACATATACGTGAACGTCCGATGAATTAGTATTCAGAAAAAACAAGAGATGTACGTATGAATGAGTACAATAGATACTTTCGCGTGAACATACGGTCAATTAACGTAATATCTTAATCAGCAGTTTTTTTAGTATCCGCTGTAAATAAAGCACCATCGATCCTTGGCCACGAAATAAAAATAATGAAATGACGTGACATCATACAGTTATTAGTATTTATAGTTTTCCTATGACGTCACAGCATACGGGCACCTGATAAGCAGCAGCCATATTTTAGGTCAAGCATTGTAAACAAAGGAAATATCAAATTTCGTTGCTATTCCAAGTAATTATGAACCATATCACTAAAAATGGCAAGCGAGGACTATTCGCAAACGCAGAAGATTGATCACATTGAGTCTCTGGACCCTGCAGTGTGTGAAACATTTACAAATAAACTGAAACTTGTAAATAACAAAGACCCGTACAAGTTGACATCTGGACATTGGAGTTCTGGTGTGGATTTGCTGCCTGCAGTTACGCATCCAGATATCCTGAACTATTTGAGTAATGATGTAAGCCGCTACACATTGGACCAGCTCAAGGCCTCATCATGGAGGCTCGCATGCTCGCCTGTAAAAATATAAATATCAGTGTGATATGTCTGTTTGCAATTCACTATCCACTACTTCAAGTTTTAAAGATTTGACCAAAATAACTTCATAGCCGCTCTAGCTCAAATCATCTATCACTTGACAGAGAACACAGTGGCTGTTAACGAATACCACTAATGAAGTGATCTGAACAGATTTGCGTCTGTCTTGATGGCTGAAAATGAGCCCTGTTCAACCTGGAAATCCAGAGTGCTCTTCTTCTTTCACTAATCTCTTGAGTTTTATCTCAATTTCTCTCAACAGCAGGGATAGAGTAATACGATTTGTCGTCTGTGTTTGCCCTACTGCGACACCCAAACACACTGCAAGTGTTCACCACATTTAAAGGATTAATAGGTACAATACCATTGCAAATTTCCGAAAAATTGTTCCTATCATGAATGCGTCTGTCGATTTTGCTTAACACAGCTGACCTAAAACATGGCCGACTTCCGTGTTTACATCAGGGCCTCGTTCTGGATCGAAAATTATCTATATTTATTGTTAACTTTCAGTTTTC